>NC_086448.1:116152073-116302073 GCF_028390025.1 Pseudophryne corroboree
TAATACAACATTTTTCACCTCAGCTTTAATTTTCTTTTATGGTGGCCATTGTACCTTTCATCCCTTGGAGTTAAGATCATTTCTACTTATGTATCTGGTGTATGTGGTGAATTTGGAATGCCAGGGTTGAGGTGTTGATCAGCTTTTAAAAAAAAAAAAAAAAAAAAAAGCCAACTACAGACCATTGTTGAAAGCTATGAAACATGACTTACCTTCCTGGCAGCCCTACACATATTAATGACTGGCAGGTTTCATGCTGTGAATATGAATCTACTTCCCAGGCTGCTGTACCTGTAGCAAACACTCTCAGTCCCTGTACTTTTACCACAGAATCCTGCAGTTGTGATACAGTGAGTTTGTGCGGGATGGTAAGAGGCCCTGGATCAATCGCACCTATTTACAGTAGCTAAACCAACTTCAGCTGGTGGGTTGGGTCTTCTGCTCTTTGAAACATATTACAATATACAGCAAGTTACTGATGTACTTTCCTGGCATGTGCACCCAGATAGAATAAACTGGGTAGCCAATGAAGATGCATTTTATTTTCCAGGCCAAGGAGTAAGCCTCCTTCGATGGCTCATTCAAGTACTCAGGCCAACTTTGGCCTGTGTATTTCCCTTTGTTAATTCCATGTTGTGATACACTAGACAAACGCCTGAATCTGACATCGTGTTCATCTCCAATACATAAAAGACAATGGTTATGCACAACCTCTGTAGGCGTAAAAAACCCATAAAGGGATAGTGAGTAGGATTAAATGTCTTGTGTGTGCACTATTATCACAACAGTACCATATAGCCCCAAATGGTCTCTAATCTGGAGACTCCATAGAACAGCAAATTGAATAGAATAGTCAAGGGAACAGACCCACGCTAGGACTGGTGGAAAGCAAGGTAAGGCCAGTACACAATCTGAGGTCAGGGCAATAAGGAAGCGAGAATCCAGAAGATAAGCCCGGTTCAGGAGCAAAGAATACGCTCAAGAACACAGATTCAGGAACTGGGTCAGCAAAAACATCAACAATATGGGAGAGTAAGGTAGGAAGCTATTTAAGAATAAGGAAGCCAAATGAGGATAGAGAACCACCCCCTCCTAACTCAAGGCAGAACCTGTAATTGATATTATGAGAAATCACCCCTGTTGCCTAGTAACCCAAACTACGGACAGAGTGGTGGTAAAGGGAGCAGTAAGCAGCTGCCGTGGCCTCATCTGCCGTGGCTTTATCAGCTGATTTTCACACAATTTCTTTTTATGTCCTTAAAATTTGATTTCCCACTTAATGAAAATTCAGACATGGGGGGTCATTCCGAGTTGTTCGCTTGTTGCCGATTTTCGCTATGCTGTGATTTGCTGCTAAATGCGCATGGTACGCAGCGCGCATGCGCTAGGTTATTTAACTAAAAACTTAGCAGTTTTGCTGGGGTTCGCACGACTCTTTTCAGTCGCAATGCTGATCGGTGAATGATTGACAGGAAAGGGGCGTTTCTGGGTGGGAGTGTGCTAAAAAAACGCTGGCGTGTCAGGGAAAAACGCGGGAGTGTCTGGAGAAACGGGGGAGTGGCTGGCCGAACGCAGGGCGTGTTTGTGACGTCAAACCAGGAACTAAACGGACTGAGCTGATCGCAATCTGTGAGTAGGTCTGGAGCTACTCAGAAACTGCAAAGAATTATTTCGTAGCAGTTCTGCTAATCTTTCGTTCGCTATTCTGCTAAACTAAGATACACTCCCAGAGGGCGGCGGCCTAGCGTGTGCAATGCTGCTAAAAGCACCTAGCGAGCGAACAACTCGGAATGAGGGCCCTTGTCCTCTTGTCTTTTTGTTATACTAATCTCTGGGTAGATTTTGGAATACTGTGTCCCAAATATACATCTCAGTATTTTTAGATGTGATTTTAATCCAGAATAAGATATAAATCACTTTCACTATTTCCTGTACGCATTAAGTGGCTTTCATTTCAAGTCAACATACGTTTGAAGATAAAATACTGGAAACAATTAAGAGGCAATACAAAGCAGCAAGCCATACATCAGCCCATTCAGCGGTATGACAGATGTCTAGACAAATGTCTGCTGCCTGCCAAGTCCGTTTCTAGAGAAAATTCATGACATTTAGGAACAAATTAAAAGACTCTTATTTAATCATATTTCAAAACTAATGATCTCTCCTTTCTATTATATCACCGTAAATGGCGAATGCATTAATACATAATTTTTTTTAGCTTGAATTAGATTTCCCCCCTTTTATTTTCAATGTCCTTTTATTTGTAATATTTTGGCAACTTCTCTCCCATATTTATGCTCTACATTTATCACTTAGTCGATGCCTTGGCTTTATATACTGTTCCACCGTATTACCTGAAGGGACCATTTTCTATCAGCGCTGAATGAAAAAAGAAATACAGCGAGAGGACAGCTACGATTTCTTATTTTTTATCTGAGGCATTTTGTGGCCAATATTTCCAGTTGTAATGCAGTAATTGATACTTAGTTGTACTTTAAACCCCCAGTTCCTCATTTTATTCTGGAACGTTTACATTTCACCATATTGCTCTCCCCTCCAGAGGCTTCTGCATGATGTTAGAACTGTTATGAAGTTGTTGCTATTTTTCCTATATCAATAATAGGGTACTTTGCTGGCACTGACTATAGCAGTTTCCCTCATAAACAGCGAAATTCCACAGCTAAAATGGCCCCTGCAGACCTTACTCCATAATCATATAAGAGAGGATTTCTCATTAAATATTTAATAGTGTTTTAATAATCTCCTGGCCTTGTTACATACATATAAAAAATTCTAGTTAAAACCGCATCTACTGAATAAAACGCGACTCCCTTATATTTGGTTGGCGATGGATCTCTTTAATGTCCATTAGCTTTAAGGTAATCGCTTTACTGTAGACATTGGCAGCAGCCAATTTGCCAGATCAACTAATATACTGGTCAGTGTAGCTGAATACATCCTCTTCAGAATTATCATATTACAAACAGTGGGTACTGGAGAAACAGGAGGTGTGGCTAAATTCAGGGATCAGTGTACACAACCCTTCAGAAAAAAAAAAGAATGCAAAATAATATGTCACATCTCACGGTGTCCCTCAGAAAATGGCAGGCCAGGGTAATTGGTACCAATTCCCCCAGCACTGTACAGGGTGGCAGTATACCCTCTGCTAGCCGCACCCTCTAAACCTGTGATATTGTGATGTCACACCTAGGGGACGGGCAGGGGCATTTTAACAGAGGAGAGGGCCCCTGTGCAGACTCTGGGTGGGCCCACTCTTCCGTACAGCGCAGTAGTCTCTGGCATTTTGCCGGAGTCTACTGCGCATGTGCAGGACTCCGGAAACATGGCGCCCACCATATTCTGGAGACCAATTTCAGTGCTGCTCATGCATGGTGGCCATTTTGGGAGAGATTTTTGCACACATTTATAGAACACTGCAAGAAAATGGATGTGGATACAAATCCTCTTTATACCACATTCATACACTTGAGAGCTCATTGTTATTAAGTTACAATGCCCTTTATTAAATAACACATTTTAATATACTGCCATACCCAGGATTCAAACCTAAAACCTGTTGAATTCTAATCAAACACCCTACTCATTGAGCTATTTGATCCTGCATAAAAACTATTAGAACTATATGAAGCATTGCAATTGAGCAGATCTATGTAGTGTGCAGCCAAACATCCAATCTCTTGCAGCCACACACTACATAGATCTACCCAGCTGCAATGCTGATCATTTTATTCACAAAGTACAAGGTAAGCTTCAAATAGTTAGAATTCGCTAGCTTAGAATTCTTTGGCTTTCTATGCAAGGGCAGATAGCTCAATGAATAGAGTGTCTGACTGCAATGCCACAGGCGATAGGTTCGAGTCCTGGGTATGTCATCATCTTGAAATGTAATAAAGGATATCAAAGAGCTATCAAGTTAAGTTCATGAATGTTGTATAGGTATTCGCTATGGAAGGGGTGGGAGTAGGAGACAGGGACTGTCAGAAGTTGCTGGGCTCCAAGAAGTGGGTATGCTGCAAGTGAATGTAATTTAAACAGATAACTGACAAGTGCTACCAACATCGCCCCTTAGCATGCAATGCTATGGACGGGATATACTAAGCTCTGCTGCCATGCTAATTACCTTCTCAGTGCTCCCTTGACATCTCCACGGTTATGTCTCCCAGCGCTGCCATTCGCTCCCGTTGTTTTCTCTCCTGCAATCGCCGGTATGAACTTACATAAGCACCAGCTCTTCCCCACCGCGGCCACTCAGGACTCAGGAGGAGAGAGTTCCAGCATCCCACACACCAGTGTGCACATCACGGGATGCTGAGGCATGTGCCCAATGCACGGGAGGATATCAATGTAGAATGCAGCATCCACAACGCTGAGTCCTGAGTGGCCGCGGCACTGAAGAGGCGGTGCTTGCATAAGTTCATAACATCGAGATTAGGGGAGAAAATAACAGGAGCGAATGGCAGTGCTTGGAGGGGTTACAGTGGAGATGTCAAGGGAGTGCTAAGAAGACAATTGGCGCGGCGGCAGAGCTTAGTACATCCCGCCCTATGTGCAGTGGCACTCTGCACACACCTAGTTTCTGCTCTGCTGCTGGGTACCGTTCCAGTCATTCTGAGAGACTCATGTGATGGTGCCGACCCCAGGGCACTGCACCCTATGCAACTGCACCGCTCAAACAACCAAGTTACGGCCCCGCCCACACCCTCTTGGTACCTCAGACACCTACTTTATAAGAATGACTTTCAGACTGCCCAAATAGGGCACAATTGGGATTGTTATATTCTTAAGTAGTGTCAGCAACCTGCTACTTTCCAGGGCCAATGGCAGCCCTCCAACCTTCAAAGGGCTGCACATTACCCTTAAACTCAGTATATGTTAAAACAATACATTTAATCATAGAGACACCTGTCAGTAATAACATATCAGCAGCCATTTTATAACTGCTGCTATAAGCTATAAAAAAATAAATCTGACATTAAAGAAGGAAGGCTTTGGGGCACTCGTGAAGGCTCAGTGTATAGTTTTGCTAAATTAACAAAACTGCAATTGATACTGAATCAGGTCCTATGGGCAAAAAAAGTAAGCAATTAGGAAAAACTATGTTGCACTGCAGGTGGGACAGATGTAACATGTGCAGAGAGAATTAGATTTGGGTGGGGTGTGTTCGAACTGAAATCTAAATTGCAGTGTAAAAATAAAGCAGCCAGTATTTACCCTGCACAGAAACAATGTAGCCCACCCTAATCTAAATCTCTCTGCACGTATTACATCTGCCCCACCTGCAGTACAACATGGGTTTGTCCAATTGCTTACTTTTTTGGTTTGCTAACAAACCTGATTAATCTGATTATTCTATGAGGAGTAGTATATCAGCAGAGTTAATTATATTACAGAAGTTGACAGTTAAAGCCACGGATTCAGTGTGTAGATATTCTTATTTAGAAGAATGTATAATATTCTTTGTTAAAGGCAAATAAAATAGCAGTCTTACGGAATTTATTAGTTGGCGCTCACTCTTGTGTGTCAACCCGCAAAAGTACATACAGATTTCAGACAATTTCAGAGAAAATAAAAAAAAGAATAAAACAAACCCAGAGTCCTAACATCACCTAAGTTGAGAACTCTTGTTATGAAGGAGTCACGTTAGAAGCAGTCGATATATAACTAGTCACTCAGGACTCTCCTCAGACTTTATCCCTCTGTCTTGCTCTTTTGACCCCACCCTTGTGGATTTTAAACCCATTCAAAACCAGAATTAATTGTTTGTGCCTAGGTACCTGAAGGTCCTTTGTGTTTGCTAATAACCCAGGGTTTTCCCGGTCGAACAAGCAGTGGCTCTTATTGATCTTGTTTCATTCTGTTTGAAGACTAAGACCTGTGATTTATCAATATACTGTACAGGGCAGTTTGATAAACTTGGTCAGGAAGAGATTCCGTGACCAGATGCCTTCTCGAACAAGTTATATCAACTTTCTTCAAAAGAATTTGACACATCTGTGGACAACTAGGAGACAGTACCAGTTACACAGGCCCTCATGCTGGGGAACAGAGCCGGCCCTAGGCATAGGCAAACTAGGCAAATTCCTAGGGCATGTGATATGCCTAGGGGCGTCAGCAGCTTCTGCTGATTAAAATGATATGCAGCATGCCTATATTCTGTGTGTACCATTTCATATGCAGATACAGTCACAGTCTCACACAGTATATAGGCATGCTGCATATCATTTTAATCAGCAGAAGCTACGTGTGCATCCTAGCCACAGAGCAATGCAAATAAGATGCATTTTCATCAAGAAAAGTCACCCGACATTAGCACAGAGGCAAGATTTATGAGGACACATCTGTATCCAAGCAGAGGCAGAGGTCACAGTGTTAGCGGCTGTGTGAGTGCTTTGTGTGAGTGGGTTGGTTGTGCAGTAGTGATTGGCATGTGTGTAAGGGGCATTATGTGAGTCATGTGTAAAAATGCATTAATAATGTGCGGCATATGTGTAAGGGACATTATGTGTGTCATTATGTTTACAAGGGCATTAATAATGTGCAACATATGTATAAGGGACATTATGTGTATAAGGGCATTAATAAAGGTTGTCATAATGTGTAAGGTGCATTATGTTTATAAGCACATTAAAAATGTGTGTCATATGTGTAAGGGGCATTACTGTGTGGTATGTGTATAAATGCATTACTAATGTGTATAAGGTGCTCTACTGTGTGGTGTAATGTATAAAAAGGGCACTACTGGGTGGTCTTATGTGAATAAAGAGCAATATGGTGTGGTGTAATGTGAATAAGGGGCACTACTGTGAGGAGTAATGTACGGATGGTGTAATGGTTAGCATTACTGCCTCACAGCACTGAGGTCATGGGTTCGATTCCCACCATGGCCCTAACTGTGTGGAGTTTGTATATTCTCCCCGTACTTGCGTGGGTTTCCTCCGGGTTCTCCGGTTTCCTCCCACAATCCAAAAATATACTGGTAGGTTAATTGGCTCCCAACAAAATTAACCCTAGCATGAATGTGTGTGCGTGGACATGAGATAGGGAATATAGATTGTAAGCTCCACTGGGGCAGGGACTGATGTGAATGGGCAAATATTCTCTGTAAAGCGCTGCGGAATATGTGTGCGCTATATAAATAACTGGTAATAATAATAATAATAATAATAATATAAGGTATAGCGGTACTACTGTGTGATGTAACGTGAATTAAGGACACTATTGCATGATAAAATGTGAATAAAGTTGCAGTACTGTGAGGCGTAATTTGAATTGGGGTTACTATTGTGTGGCCACACCCCTTGCCAGCAAAAACACACACCTTTTTGGGCTGTGCGCCAAATGTGCACACTGTTCCTATTTAAAATTTAGGGAGTCTGAAACTCAAAATAAGGACTGCTATGGGTGAGGGCTGATGGTGCTGGGAAAGGGGTACACTGACAGAGGCGGAACTAGTGGTGGTGCTAGGAGGCACCAGTCAAAATCTTGCCTAGGGCATCATATTGGTTAGGGCCGGCTCTGCTGGGGAAAGTATAGATACATTTCCGTTTACAATCCAAATGTCCCCTGACTCAGTTCATACAGTTTTACAAATTACATTTTCCATACAGAATATACATTGATACAACATTCAGCTTGCATAATGCCATATTTTGTTATCAGATCACATGATGGATCCTGACAGAGATGTTTGCAACTTGTGTAACTTCTGATAAAGATAATACATTGAAACATTGCTATTATTTATCTGCTGTAAAGCATCCTCCTCTTTGGTGAATGTGGTGGCAATAGTTGGCAGCAATTCATGATAGTCTATTTACTCTTTACTTTGGCTAATTGGTGGTTCAGTGTCCCACAACGCATATCATTCACCACCATCTAGGGATTCTGTGGGACTCGGAGCTTTTCCTGTGAGCATTCCGTAGTGCTTACCTATCCAGTCATCCGCGTACATGGAAAGGAAAACAGAATTCCGGTTGTCATGTGAGCAAGGTTGGTGGAACGCATAGACCTACGGTTGCGTTCCACCAAGTAGATATGGAAGACACACTTTCGGGTGCACTCGGGATTCCTACTGTTTAGTTTCCATTGTTTTAAGCTTGCTGTCAAATATGGTGGCTTATTAAACTGTCATATAAAGCCTATATGTACTTATATCTTTTGATGACTTAATAAACGGCTTATATAAAGCATCTCTTTACTTTTATCTTTTAGGACCCTATTCAGAATCTGCAACTGCTTCTATAGCATACTGAGGCTGCCGAGCATGCTAATTGGTAGCCAGCCATGTGATCACAAAACAATTGCGATCGCATCGCTGAGGCAAGAGTTAAGGATGACCCCTTGCAGATGCATCATGGCTGCATATGCAGGTGGTCTACCACCATCTTTTTCATCAATGCGGCTATGTGTGACATCATGCGGCTGCCCCAAAAACAGTCCGGCCACACCCCGCAACAGTCCGGCCACACCCCACAATGGTCTGTCGCCATTCCTCCTAATGCCCGCCGCTGTCACTCAAAGTGTGATGGCATCCCTCCGTGATTCAATCGCAATTTGCTAGTTTGCGCATGCGCTGTGCAAATGCAGCGCATGCGCTGTTCGAATGCAGCGCATGCGCTGTGCGAATGCAGCGCATGCGCAGAAGTCCTAAAATCCCTTGTTTGCGATTTTCGGACATTAGCGATCCAAGCTGAATGAGGGCCTTAGTCATTTATAATTAAAGTGATCGCATATACTAATGGGAGTCTAACTACATTATATTACCGTATAAATAATGTGTGATATTTGTGATAAATAATATGATTGTTTTTTAGAATATTTGATAATGAATTGACACAATATAGTGAGATTCTTCTGATTAATTTAATATAATGATGAAAAAGCTATGATATGACTCCCGTTATGGGGAATGACAAGGAGAAGGAGAAGTTTATTTATATAACACTCTTTCACCAAACAGGACTCAAGACACTTTACTGACATCAAGTACAAAGCACCTACTACAGAGGATTTACTGTAAGTAATACAGCAAAACTCAGACCACGCAGAAATTAAAATGAAAGATAAGATAACTTAGGGAGCATAGTAAGAATACTGCAGGATTGGTGTGGGCATTTTGAGTAATAGCTTCTACAGCATGCATTCCCAACCGCAGTCCTCAAGGCACACCAACAGTGCAGGTTTTAGTGATATCCAGGCTTCAGCACAGATGGTTAAATAAAAATAACTGAGCTACTAATTAAGTCACCTGTGTTCAAGCCTGGATATCACTAAAACCTGCACTGTTGGTGTGCCTTGAGGACCGCGGTTGGGAATGCCTGTTCTACAGGTTATATATTTATATATTCCACCTATGAAAGGTGCCAGGTGAGGCAGCCATGTTGGGCGCACTACGTAGGATTCATATACAGCACTAAAAAGAAGCACCTGAATCTCTGTGCGCACAATGCAGCTGACGGTACTAGATCTCTGAAAGAGGTTTTTCCAACCCTACACCAATAGTTCAAGTACAAAGAATAGAGAAACAGTTACACCAGCGCATATAATAGTAAAAATAGTTATTACAATGATTGGGAAGATGATGTTATATTTTCATCTTTTTTCCTCGGTCAAATAACATGCAAATTTGAGAGAAAGACAAAAAATGCATAGTATAATACCGTTTTAGAGAGAGACAAAAAATGCATAAAACAAAATGTCATGTATTAAAACGGACAATCGGATCAAAATTTGGATTGCACCTCCAGTGTGTAGAATTTAATAAACTACAAAAATGCTCCCGTCACTATTTACCGTATATCTGGTACGGGTGCTCCTCGGGTAATGCCAAGAACCATGATGTTGATATTTAATTACATTAAGATGTCTCAAATTTATATCTCTATAGATTTAGCAAATTTTTAACACTCATTTATATTTACAACTGTGAAAAACAGAAACTCCCGTGCGAAGAACAAGTAGAAGTCTTCAATAATATTACAAAATAATGAAAAGTAATATTAATTTAAAAAAATAATATTGAATATATAAATAAAATAAATGAATGTACCAATAATGTGACTGGATAAAACCTAACATAAATACAGTTTTATGCTTTACAATGTATTGAATAACATCCACACACGGAAAACAATAGTGTCATTCAAACAAAGAGGTGCAATTGTATTTACAGAATACAGCAACTACACTACGTAGACAAAAGTGATTGGACCGCATCCACCCCCCACGTGCAAAATCTTGTTGATCTATTTGATGCCAGTGTCCAATCACTTTTGTCTACATAATGTACCAATAAAGCAGTAATCAGTAAGGGTGACCCCCATTTTCAGCGCTCCCTATATTTAAATATCAATATCTTCCATACTAAAGGGTTTTTTTTGTTAAATGGTCACAAGTAGGGAAACACCCCAGGAGGATATGATGTAATTAATAGAGGGGGATAAATAGTCACTCAGGGCAAATTCAGCTAATTACTAGTTGTTTGTTAAACTGCACACATGGAAGCTGGCCTTTCACCTTCTAAAGTAAGTTTCTGAATTCTCAGTATGACTTGGTACTATAGGATTTTGCATTTGGTAATATGCTTTATGGACAATAATTAGCTACTTGTAGATCTTTTGGAGCTATAGCATTCGGTTATAAATATTAGTCATAAGAAGTTACATGCATGCTTATGGATGATTTAATTTTATATTATATTATTTCAGAACCGATGTACACATACAGTACTTGTATAAATAGCTGTATGTGATATCTGCCAGTGGTATCTGTCAATACAATTTTGACTAGAATTTGGTCTGTTATTTAATACTATGTACCATTCATGTCCTCTATTTATGAGGATCATTTTTATTCTGAATTCTATACGTTTTTAGTAACCATAATGGAATATTGTAGTATATTTATTGATAGTTTATATTATTTCAGAATGGACAGTTGTCATATGGGGTTTTACATAAAGAGCTGAAGTTGTATCACATAACCCACTATCGGTATGTATTAATATAATTGTATAATGGCATGTATATAAAGTTTGTTTATGGGTGTTATCAAGTTACCATGAATGTAAGATGCACCTGTTTTTTTTTTTTTTAAATTAAACGTTACCCCTGATGAAGTCGTCAATGACAAAATGCGTTGGATGTAGAGAATCTGTATCCACAATACCGTAAACCACCCTTGTTGACAGCTCACAGCCTATCTGTAGGGCAGTTAGGGCTGCAGAGAGGGGGTGGGCCCAGCTTGTTGGGAGGGGCCTAGGAAGGGCCCGGGTCCACCGCCCCCTCACCCCCCTTTTTCCCTGTCATCTGCGGCAGTCCAGTGCTGGGCTACAATGTGGACAGCGAAGCTGTTCCTCTGCCTGTGTGGGGGGAGGGGGGAGGGCAATCACTCTGATCACCCTCCCCTGGATTTGCCCCTGACTCAGGGGCTCACAGCATCCACACACTTTTCAGTGTGCAGCGCCTCTGTGTGGCAGTGCAAATAATTTTTTCCCCCATTATTTTATACAAAAGGATTGTGGCCAGGCCTGTTCAGGATTAGGCCACACCCCTCAAAAAGTACAGCCTGGCACAGCTCTCTACAGCCCTGATGGAGATACAAAGAGTGGTAGTTTTCCATCAGCAGGCAAAGTATAAAAAGATCTCCATAATAGTGTATGAAAACAGTGTTAAGGAAATTTAAGCAATGTATAGAATCTATTCTGACTTTTTAATATCATGTAATACGTAACAGACATTATTATGTAAGATGTTTTGCTGACAAAGAATGTAGGTACGTGACAAGAACTTGCTTTACTTTGCTAAGTCACCCTAGTCTTGCTGATTTGTGTCATGTGCCCACCCAGGACCAGATGGTGTTCGATAAGGAGGAACGGGCCTCAAGGCCTGCTATGATTGGTCCAAGCTTGGGTGGAGTAATTCTTTGTAATATGCAATATTAGGGGCCATCTATGCCATGTTCGAGAGGCAGATGGAGCTCCCTTGTAATTACTTGTAAAGTGCATGCTGACTGTCACTTTATTGTAATCTTGCTCTGCCATTATCAATATAAACTTTAAAATTTGGCTACAACTATTCACGTTGTGTCTTTTTTCCACAACAATTTGGTGCCGAAACCCGGGATCTGAAAACGATTGGAACGGAATCAGGACAGGAACGGAGGACTGGAGACCAGATTGGCGCCATTCAAAAAAGGTGAGAACATTTGTGTCTCTGTCTGCTCTCCCCTCCTCCGCTCCTAAGACCCTCCGTCCCACTATCGTGAGTACAGATCCCAAGAACCTGAATAGTTGTTTTGTGTTGTAATATCTGTTTTGATATGCATGTGTGAGTGTATGTAGATGCTGGCACATTGCCACATCAGCATGACAGAGGCCCTTTATGGCTGAATGATTGTGCTGCCCCAAGCATGCTGGGGGCAGTGGAGTAAAAAGTAAGAGGACCCTAATGTCCTCAGACACGAATGTTTCCTATCTTCTCAGTCTGTCACGTAAACTGTCATTAACATTGTCTGCATAGTGGAAGGACAAATATAAGGATAAGTGTTGGTGAAGAGTAGTTTCTCTGCTGGTCTACCCTTGCTTGTCGATACCAGTCTGTGGGCAACTGATTGTGGCTCTCCCCCGAACAGGAGCGATATAATCTCTGATTACCTCCTGGCCTGCTATCTGACAGCTCTGTGTACACTGGTTTGAGTCTGTTTCTCGCTACACTGAAGGGCGTGTCCTGAAGCTGCAGACTGGCGTCTCTCTGTGTCTCATGAAAAATCATACTTCTTACTTAGATAATCCCTTACTTGCATGGTTTAACCTAGAGGACATTAGAGGGCAAATATTGTTTGGCATCTTCGCCTTGCTGATTTTCATTTGGCTCTGTTGGAAAATTTGGAGGGACCAAAAGCGGGGATTCGCTGTGTGGGACTTCCCCTAACAGCCAATAGCCATAGAATATAGTGCTGTGAAACACTGAGAGAGGGGTGCAAGAGTCCCCTCCACCATAGCAGGGCTATGGGAAACAGTCACAGTAAACGTGGATTTGGCTGATCACCAAATCAGAGTAATGGACGTCCTGAGACTCCTCGTACCCCACAGGAGGAGATGAGTAAGAAATATGGCAAATGGGTCAGCCGGCATTTACCTAAGTGGGGCAGGCTGACTAGGGGGATGGATTGTGGGATCCCAAAAGAGGGAACCTTTGAATTATCCCGCTGGGCAACCCTCTACAAAAAATAAAACAAAATTCACTGAGCCAAATGAATAGGCAGCTTGGAGTAGGTGGATGGTAGAATCTTATAAAAGACAGCAAAAAGCCCAAAGTATTTTTTTTTACATCAGAAACAAGAACAGGAAGGGCAAATCAGCAAGGAGGGGAGGTACAGTCAGATGAGAAAGAGGGGGAGGAAGGGTTTTGTGTGGAGTGGAAGGTGAGCTTGTCATCACTCCTAAAATAACCCAAGGTGAGAGAGATGAAAGGGCTGAGGAATATCGCTTGCCTCAAGCCTCAGCCTAACTTGTTAGAGAGCAGTTCATGCCTGGTACAAGTGAGTTTAGCCAGCTGAAGACAGAGAAATATACAGGAGGTACAGAAGAAAATGGTCCAGAGGGTGATGGTAGTTGACACACCTGGTAACCCCCAGAGGGGTAAGTTTAGGGGGAGGAACAATTGGGAGTCCAGAAATGTGAAGTGCTACAATTGTGTGAAACAGGGCCACATTGCAAGAAATTGTCCAGCTCCAAAAAGGGGGGCAGGATAGCGCCTGACAGGGAGGGCTTCCAGTGTTACCAGTCATCTTGATGTTATGAGCCACAGCAGTGGTTCATTCCTGTTTGCATTCGGTTCATGTATTGTATGTTATATTTCTGTTTGCATGTCAGGATTTCTTATGTACTTTAGAGTGCTATACTTTTGGTTACTAATCTGGTAACTACAGTGACATATTTTGTGGGTCTTCCCACTAGCTGCATTCGGTTCATGTATTTTAGGATATATTTCTGTTTGCATGCCAGGATTTCTTATGTACTTATTTAGAGTGCTATACTTTTGTTTACTAGCCTGGTAACTACAGTGTCATATTTTGTGGGTCTTCCCACTAGCCTTAGTTTTGTGTTTGTGTACTGGCGGCAGCGCCGCACATAACTTGTTTGTTTAGTTCTCATGTTATAGTCACCTTAGCTGTAGCTAGTTTTCCCCTCACTCGCAGTCTCAGGTGGTGCCTTGTAACCTTGTAAGACTGGAGGGCATCGGAGTTTGGGCGAACCTAATTCGCCCATTCAAACGCGGCTGCCTTGGGCAGAAGACTAGCACCTCAGGCACCATCCGACCACTGGGAGGAGTAATGGAGTTTGGGTTAGAAAAGGTCTTGCTGCGGCCATTCATACTGACTGCAGCTTCACTCATGAGTACTGGAACTCCCCAGTTGTCACACATTCCACAGAGTTCCAGGGTCTCAATTTGTAACATTGTACTCGTTTCCTAACACTCGGAGAGTAGGGGGGTTATGCTTTTGTCCACTTGACCCTCTCTGAAATGCCTTTTTACTCAGTGGAGTATCTGGTGGACAGTGGAGCAGCCCGTGTTCTCAAGAGAGAAAGTATGTCAATTCAGGCAGGTCCCCAAACACTTGGTATATGGGGGAAGGCAGGTTGCAAATAAATAAATAAATAAATATTGTTTGGAAACATGAGGATGGTCGATTGTGTGCACATCTCCCTTCATATGTTTCCAAAGGGGGAATGATTGCTATGATTGCTATATTTTGGTTTGCACAGTGTTTGAAATACTTTATAACAGAATGGTTATGTTCTCCTTGTAGATAGAGGCGTGGCCTGTTGCCAAGGTAACGGCTGCAGTAACAGCAAAGAAATTGATATCTGAATTTGTGTGCAGGTATGTCCTACATGAAACGGTTGAGAGAGCAAATAGCGTATTAAAAATGTCTAAGATCTGTGAGCAAACAAAACTTACATGGGTACAAGCTTTACTAGTAGATCCTTTTGCAATGAGGTATACCCCAAAGGGATTACATGGACTTTCATCATTTGAGATACTGTTTGGCAGGCTGCCACTCAAATTGCATGGACAGTACGCTTCTCTTACTGACTACGTTGTTCAGCTTCATAAGCCACTGACTAATTTGCATGGCAAAGTGTTTTCTTCTTTACCAGATCCACAAGACACATCTGGAACCCCGATTTGATGGCCCGTACCAGGTGCTATTGACCACAGTGACCTCCGTCAAAGTGGAGAGGAAAGTACGCTTCTCACTGTAAGAAAATTAACTTTCAGGTCAATGATGCAAACTGGTCCTAAAAGCATGGGGCCCCCGGGGAGAAGAGAACTGAATGGACTGTTAAGATACGCTTGTTTTTCTGCCTGCTTGTTTGTGCTTTATATCAGTGTGTGCAGGTGAAAGGAGAACAGCAAAAGAACTCTATATGGCTTCTACATCAGCAGACCGCTAAGGAGCTGAACGCCACTGACTGTTGGATCTGTTCTTATGTTCCTGCTAACCATAAAGGAATCCCTTTGATTGGTATCCCTATCTCGATGAATGATCTTAACCTCACAGATTATAGCTATAATGTTGAAATAGACATAAATCACACTGCTCACAATGCTCTTTCAGACCTAGGAATATATTTAGAAATCGCTGGTATAATCTCTCCGCCCACTATGTGTATAGGGCCTATGTTTATTAACCACGTGGCTGAACTAAAAGGTCACCTAGTCAATTTACCTAAGGTATACGTTGGAGAAACAAATTGTGAAAATGCTGCCTTAGTGTTTAACATAGAATACAATGAAAAGTTATGTGACAAGGTGAACTGTAACTGTAACAATCAATGTTGGTGTGCAAAAATGAAAGCTCTTTGTGCCCCTAGGTGTGCCTGCCCTAACCAGATGGATGAGAATGATTGGGATTGTAAGACCCAAGTGCACAATAATATGGTATGGTTTCAGAGCTGGTTGGGAAACCATGTTAAGATAATCCCTAGGGTGCTGAAGCAAGGCCTATACTATATTTGTGGAAATAGGGCATACTCATGGCTTCCTATGGGAGCTTGGGGGAACTGCACTATAGGAAGAGTTGTGCCAGCCATAAGACAGCGTGAGAACATCTCTTTTACCAATATGATAGAAACAAGCCCTAGAGAGACTAGATACAAGAGAGAATTGTTTACTGCAGCAGATAAAGCCTGGATGTGGTTCCCTGCCTGGACAGGCTGGGGAATTGAATTAGCAAATAAGTTAAATAAATATGCAAATATTATGGATGGGATAATTAATGAGACCACAAGTGCCATCCATGCTATCAATGAAGAAAAGGCTCAAATTAGGAAGGTGACCCTACAAAATAGGATGGCTCTCATTTATTTGTTAGCTATGGAGGGAGGATCGTGTGCTGTTATATGGAAGGAATGTTGTACCTGGATTGAGGACTCACATGACCCCATAGAAGCGCACATGAATAAAGTAAAGGAATTACAGAAACAAGCTAGAGACATATCCAAGGAGGGATGGAGTCCCTTCTCCTGGATGGGGACAATTGGTGTATGGTTTAACAATCTATTATCGGATTTAATAAAACCCATAGTGGTAGTGATAGGATTGATTGTATTTCTTTTGATCGCTTGGAAATGCTTAATGTGCTGTATTTCTCATTTCAGGAAAAATGTGGATTCGCTCGCCTAATAGGAAGAATGATAACAGCCACAGAGATGACCGTCTGATGGCCCAGCCCAACTGCCCATCTCTTCTGAGAGACCCCTCAGTTGTTGTAAGAGTTGGGTGGAAGACATCATCTCTGAAAGAGGGTCCCGCAGGTGTACTTCGACAGTTTGGACACCACCCCAGAGGGAGTTTATCCCGAGAAGTGATTTCGACGAGTCAGTCATTCCGATTCCAGCGAATTCACCGAGTGGTCTCTGTGCCCTAGTGCACCTCCGGCTGCTGTTATTATTCTTACAGCTAGATAGATAGGTGTGTGAATGCTTCAATAAAGGTGTGTGAATGCTTAGCAGAATAGCAACCGCGAGGCAGTACTTAGTCAGTTCTCCCTCTTGCGTACATCCTGTCTCAATTGGTACTTTGTCACATAATAAAACCTGGGGGCATCAGAGTACTGGGTGGACCTAATTCGCCCGGGAAAAGCGGCTGCTAAAGGACAAGACTTTGACCTGCAGGTACCAATTGACTGCGGGGTGTGGCAACAGAGTCAGGGTAGGCCCAGGTGCGTCTGTGGCTATATCATCCCCAGTCACAGTCACACCACCCTCTTAGCATTAGTAGTACTGCCATTGTTACCTTTTAGTTTATGTTTTATATATGTGTGATAATAAAATTATCAAAAGGGTGAGAATTGTTAAGGAAATTTAAGCAATGTATAGAATCTATTCTGACTTTTTAATATCATGTAATACGTAACAGACATTATTATGTAAGATGTTTTGCTGACAAAGAATGTAGGTACGTGACAAGAACTTGCTTTACTTTGCTAAGTCACCCTAGTCTTGCTGATTTGTGTCATGTGCCCACCCAGGACCAGATGGTGTTCGATAAGGAGGAACGGGCCTCAAGGCCTGCTATGATTGGTCCAAGCTTGGGTGGAGTAATTCTTTGTAATATGCAATATTAGGGGCCATCTATGCCATGTTCGAGAGGCAGATGGAGCTCCCTTGTAATTACTTGTAAAGTGCATGCTGACTGTCACTTTATTGTAATCTTGCTCTGCCATTATAAATATAAACTTTAAAATTTGGCTACAACTATTCACGTTGTGTCTTTTTTCCACAACAACAGCGATGGTGGTTTTATGCTGAATGATTTTTTTTTTTTTAATGCAAACAACCTTTTGATAAATTAAGGATTTTCAAGCATGTCATTGTTTTATCACTATCGAGTGCACATCTGGTACAAGGGTATATTACAGGAACCATCACGGCAGTGACTGTATACAAAGAGGATATTCATGTTCCTGGGGGGATTAGTATGTGATCCCACTGCGCGTGATGCCGAATTTCACTATACTGTCATGGCTTCCGGGAAGCTAGAATGCTGGCAGGGGGCGAGCGCAACGAAGCCTCTTGTGGGCTTTGCTCGCCACAGGTTCTATTCTCCCTCTATGGGTGTCGTGAACACCCATAGAGGGGGAATCACCTACCTCGCCGGTATACCAGTGGCAGTATAGTACCCCCGTTGGGATCCCAGCATCAGTATTGTGACAGCCAGGATCCCGACGGGGATAGCCATCGAAACCACACTCTAGGAAATTAGGTGTTTTCTTTCTAATGATCCAAAGATCCATAGCATAATATGACGTAATATGGCGTTTCTATAACGGGTGCAATGTGTGCGGTCCAGGGATGGCCCACACTGCACACATTGCACCCATTTTAATACATACCTTGCCGGAGTCCAGCGTCGGGCGCTGCGATCGCGACAGAAATCTCAGCCAAAATGGCTGCCGTGCATGCACGGTAGCCAAATTGGTCTCTGGATCATGGCGGGCACCATGTTTCCAGAGACCTGCGCATGCGCAGTAGACTCCGGCACAATGCTGGAGTCTACATCACCCTACAGAGGAGGGGGCCCACCCGGAGGTACATACGGGCCCCCTCTGTTGAAACGCTCCTGGACCACTAAGGACTTTTATATTTAAGATAGACATTCTCACTGAGTTTGTCGGAGCGCCCTCTGGAATTAATTTGATTGTATAAATTATTTGGTGAAACCTTCGCTGGTGGGTTTTATTTGAGAGTTGCTGCCATATTTAAAGTTTACGATATTGAGTTAAGCATATTTTATGTACTATAAAGCGCAGAAGGAGGATTTTATTTTTTGTTTATACAGATTTTTTTTTCTAGTTTCCAAATACAAAATGTTCTGTAAAACACGTTGGGGATTCATGTTGTGGGTATTTATTAGCCATGGTCAACAACTAAAAATAAAATGTACTGAAATCAAACATAATCTTATTTGCTCTGGTTTTCTAAACTGTTCCAGAAAACCTGATGGGCTTTAGTGTTCTGTAAAGTATTAGCCTGCTGCAATAATCAGTGTTTAATATGTAAATACGAAAAGAACTGAAACACCCTAATCTAGGACATATGCTGGAAGACCAAGGGGCCGAAGATAGTGCTGTAACTGCGTTAGTGTGTGCTACAGCACAAATTAAATGTTGCCCATAATTATTAATATACTGCAGTATACAAGAAGGGGAAAGTATCTTAAAGACAAAATATGTGACTCTATTTCTTGCAAATTTATAGCCTAATATGTCCACTTATAATTTGCCTGTAAGATATACAGCCGAGGTATGGAACATTGCCTCAATGCGTTGTGTAATATAAATGATTATGGATATATTTCACTGCAAACCAACCAGCAGACTACGCAAGTAAATCAGAAAAGTAACATTATGAGTTTTTTGGTGATTTAATTTCTCAGTTCTTCAAGCTCCCACCTGTGCGGCAGATTATTGGATTTCAATGCTTTAGGGCTGCTGATCACCGGGAAGTTTCTCTCAGTTTAAATCACAAGATTTGTTATAAACGCTCTAGCGGCTGATGACGGCTTCAGCTCCAAATTGATCATGAATAATTATAAGACCTAAACATAGGGGCAGAGATGTATCTGGCCTTGGAGAGAGAGATAAAGTGGAGAGATAAAGTACCAATCAATCTGCTCCTATTTGTCATTATACAGGCTTTGAACCTAATTCAGACTGGAACGCTGCAGCGTTCGCAGTCTGATACCCACAGTGAGATATGACAGCATTTCACTTGTGCGATCGCCTCTGCCTGATTGACAGGTTGCGGGGTGGGAGGGGGCGTGTCGGCGACGTTGCGGCAGCATTGGATGGGCACGGCCTGGACAACGCAGGCGTGTCCGGACCGTTTGCGGGGCGGGCTGCGGCGGCTGCGTGTGACCCTAAACATGGCGGGTAGCCACCTGCCTTCACAGCTAGGCTGCATAGTCAGGGAGCTACTCGGCAGGTGCGAAAGCTGCTTTTGCATGCCTGCAGGGGGATGTAGTGCTTGGCATGTGGGGCGGACTAGCCCTGCGCTGGACGTCCACCGGCATGTCAGAGAAACTGATCGTAGATGTGCGTTTTTCACACATCTACGATCAGCTCTGAATCACCCCCTGTGTTTGCAGGATGTTTCTCTCTATTTTACCACTCTCCAAGGTTTGAGACATCTCACCCAATATGAATAACAATATATCTAACTGTAAATAATGTCAGAGTCATATGCAGCGTGGAATTGGTCACCTTGACGAGGGGTGTGCAGTGGCAAACGCAGGATTTGCATGGGGGGATTTCCAGGACTGAGTGGGGACTGAGGTGACCCAGTATATGCTGAGTCCGTAAAACTAGTGTGTGTGTGTGTGTGTGTGTGTGTGTGTGTGTGTATATATATATATATATATATATATATATATACTGCTCAAAAAAATAAGAGGAACACTAAAATAACACATCCTAGATCTGAATGAATGAAATATTCTTATTAAATACTTTGTTCTTTACATAGTTGAATGTGCTGACAACAAAATCACACAAAAATAATCAATGGAAATCGCATTTATTAACCCATGGAGGTCTGGATTTGGAGTCACACTCAAAATTAAAGTGGAAAAACACACTACAGGCTGATCCAACTTTGATGTAATGTCCTTAAAACAAGTCAAAATGAGGCTCAGTAGTGTGTGTGGCCTCCACGTGCCTGTATAACCTCCCTACAACGCCTGGGCATGCTCCTGATGAGGTGGCGGATTGTCTCCTGAGGGATCTCCACCCAGACCTGGACTAAAGCATCCGCCAACTCCTGGACAGTCTGTGGTGCAACGTGGCGTTGGTGGATGGAGCGAGACATAATGTCCCAGATGTGCTCAATAGGATTCAGGTCTGGGGAACGGGCGGGCCAGTCCATAGCATCAATGCTTCGTCTTGCAGGAACTGCTGACACACTCCAGCCACATGAGGTCTAGCATTGTCTTGCATTAGGAGGAACCCAGGGCCAACCGCACCAGCATATGGTCTCACAAGGGGTCTGAGGATCTCATCTCGGTACCTAATGGCAGTCAGGCTACCTCTGGCGAGCACATGGAGGGCTGTGCGGCCCCCCAAAGAAATGCCATCCCACACCATTACTGACCCACTGCCAAACCGGACATGCTGGAGGATGTTACAGGCAGCAGAACGTTCTCCTTGGCATCTCCAGACTCTGTCACGTCTGTCACATGTGTTTAGTGAGAACCTGCTTTCATCTGTGAAGAGCACAGGGCGCCAGTGGCAAATTTGCCAATCTTGGTGTTCTCTGGCAAATGCCAAATGTCGTGCACGGTGTTGGGCTGTAAGCACAACCCCCACCTGTGGACGTCGGGCCCTCATACCACCCTCATGGAGTCTGTTTCTGATCGTTTGAGTAGACACATGCACATTTGTGGCTTGCTGGAGGTCATTTTGCAGGGCTCTGGGAGTGCTCCTCCTGTTCCTCCTTGAACAAAGTCGGAGGTAGCGGTCCTGCTGCTAGGTTGTTGCCCTCCTACGGCCTCCTCCACGTCTCCTGATGTACTGGCCTGTCTCCTGGTAGCGCCTCCATGCTCTGGACACTACGCTGACAGACACAGCAAACCTTCTTGCCACAGCTCGCATTGATGTGCCATCCTGGATGAGCTGCACTACCTGAGCCACTTGTGATGGTTGTAGACTCCGTCTCATGCTACCACTAAAGTGAAAGCACCACCAGCTTTCAAAAGTGACCAAAACATCAGCCAGAAAGTATAGGAGCTGAGAAGTGGTCTGTGGTCACCACCTGCAGAACAACTCCTTTATTGGGGGTGTCTTGCTAATTGCCTATAATTTCCACCTGTTGTCTTTTCCATTTGCACAACAGCATGTGAAATTGATTGTCAATCAGTGTTGCTTCCTAAGTGAACTGCTTGATTTCACAGAAGTGTGATTGACGTGTGATTGACTATATATTTGTGTGTGTGTGTGTGTGTGTGTGTGTGTGTGTGTGTGTGTGTGTGTGTGTTTATATGTATGTATATACATGTGTATATATGTATGCACATGGATATATATGTACTATAATTAAAATAAAGTAAACTTTTATTGCACTTACAAGTGCCACCAGGAAGACAGCAGGCTGCAGAGGACGCTAGACAGCCATTAATAATACTCATGCAGCTTAAATAAAAAATATATATTATTTTTTTAGTGGAGGGGGGTTTCTGGGTGCTCGGAACCCCCCCCCTTTCCCCCAGGGTGCGCCACTGGTGTGCAATAAGTTTACAGATGTGGGGGGAAATAGGGTCAGAGATTGTCAAGGTCCATGATTTAGGTCAAGATTGCCCATACTTTTCAAGCGGCAATCATTTTCCTTGTAGACAGTGAGTGGTCGGGTCCCGGCCGGAGCGGAAGGAGGGGGCACTCTCCTCTCAGCTCCTTCCCCTGCACTACCAGATTAAGTAGTGCTGCCTGTGGCTGACAGGACATACTGTACCTTCCTATTATTTTGAGTCTGATTTAGAGTTGGATACAATTCCATTTAGCAGGACATAAAAATACATCTATCTGCAATGCACATGACAAAAATACGTCTGTATTTTGGGGTTGGGTGTCTTTTGCACTTGTCGCTCCCTAAGTATGGTGAGGCAGATTGGGATTGTGCGAGTGTATAATGAGTGCAATAGGGAGGTGCCCACCTAGTGCATTGAGGCATCCAGCAAATAAACAATTTAGTTACTTTACACTCCACACACATCATCAGATCAGTAGATGCCAAGATGAAACATGCCAGTTGTATAACCTTCCTGACCGGCATACGTGCTGTATGAATGGTGATCTCCTGGGCATAAGCACTGTGCTCTGTGTTCAGCAGCATTACAGGGGCGCTACAAGTGTGCTAGCCTAGGGTGTCTGGGACTTCCATTCAAACCCTGAAATTCAGTCTGACTTTGTATTTCACCCAGGATCTGGATTATTATGGGTCTGAGTAGGACCCATAATTTATTATTTATTATTTATTATTTTTTATAATAGTAACATTGGAAGCTACACATAAGTGAGAAGAAGTCCCACTATAATTTGATAATTGAACATTCATAAGGCTGCAACATAATTACACGGATTTACAACGAGTACGTCAATACAGATCCGCGAGTGACTTAGATCCATCATGTGACTCAGAACGAGTCTGTTTTGCGTTCCATTTGAATTATAATTAAACAAGGAATGCGTTCCATTGTAATCTAAGACGGCCGATGAGAATCACGAGCAGGGATTGGTGGAACGTCCCGTTAAAAAACATTCTGGAATGGGCAATCGGGTTTGCCTGGTTAAAGCAATTGCGAAACGTGCACGTCGGCGTTTCAGAGCGGTGCCGACAAGCCCGCTCACACTGATCACAGTGCAGTGGGGAAAAAATGTTCTAATAAATAGAAAAAGATATAGGAGAGATTAGGAATGTTAATAGCAGGATTTAATGTTATGTAGGAAGTATTGAAATGTAGCAACTGTTTAGGCAATACATCGTGCAGAGCAGAATTTATATAGATGTGTTATACAGCCGGTTATGAGGATTAACTTCCCTTAGATACTCAGTGCGAACAAGGGGTAGTGAACTATAGGTAACCCTCAGGATCCGCATCGTGTCATATCTGTGTGACACGGATCTTTTCTTTGGTGCCCATTGAATATTGATGTAACAGTATATCTGACTCATTAATATTAAATAGCAATTATATATGTCAATTGGGACCTGTACTGATACGATCTAGATGAAATAGCTGCTATATATACGGGACATGTTATGTGCTCAATTAATGGCACACACAGACCCGCATTCTAATTGCGTCCATTAATTGGGATATATGATCTGCTTTTATGTGGTCTCACACATTGGACGAATACAATAATCCAATGTGCACTTTTCATAAATTTAACAGGTGTACATTATAAATTCATGAATACATGATTAATTCAAACACCTGTTTCAATATACGGGGCACGTCGTGAGTTGATTCCTAATTAACGGCTTACACAGACCTGTAGTATAATTCATGAATACATGTTAATTTAAACACCTGTTCTATATACGGGGCACGTCGTGAGTTGATTCCTAATTAACGGCTCACACAGACCTGCAGTACAATTATACCTATTGACCAGGGCCGCGCAATGTAAATTATTATCATAAGGTCACGCATATTGGATCATCTCAGCACTTCGGTGTGCCCCCCTAGTAGAATCAATTGGTCCATATTATAAACCCATTGATATGTCCCAATTTAAATACTTGTTACGCACATGTGGTATGCCTTGTGTTGATTTCTAATTAAAGGCACACATAAACCTGCAGCACAATCAAACCCAGAGATCAGGGTTGTGCAAACTGCTATGGTACAGTCACACATATTCGAATTTATTTTTAATAAAAGGCACATATAGACCTGCAGCACCATTACATCTATAGACTAGGGTTGTGCAAATTGCATTGCAAACCCATATATTTTGGGCTTTAATAGCCGATGAACATGAGTGCAGTGGCAACCAATGAGTAAAATATTGTTCACACTGTGGAGTGAGATAAGGGAATCATTAACAACCAATTACATGTACTGTAATGGATACGGGGAACATCAGTAACCCTTTGTAGTAAATTAATAGCAACCGGTTCTTGATAACCACAATATCAGTGGTATTATTTGTAATAAATAAGGGAATAATGACGGTTGCAGTTTTCGTGTAGAATATTCTTTGACACCATTCAGTGCTATTCAATTATTTATAGTATCAGGATTCCAAATACCTCCTCCTGTTATCCATGTGAGAAGTTCAGGCTACCTAACCCTACATACAGCTATTATACTACATTCATTGCTCTCAAATCGATAAATAAATGAAGCAGAAAATTCAGGCACTGTGAATCAGTTTTTATTTATTATTTTTTGTATATAGCACTAATTCACTTACTATACACAAATAAACACATTGAATACACTTTTCTTATGTTTCTCAATTGCTAATAATAATTTTTATGATAGTATTAATAAAAGTTAGATTTTAACATATGTTTATAAAAAGAATAACAATAATATAAAAATGTTCTTCCTCTCCAAGTGCGCCAACAAAAGAGACAATCCTTTTTCTGTCCTATGTTGTTCTGTAATTTATTGTCTATGGCAGCACCCCCTATGATGAATGACAAATAAAATTTCTTGAAATCAAAAAATCAGGGGACTTTTTCAGCAAATATTATAAACGTCAGTATCTTTCTAGTGCAGAGAACATCCTTATCCCCCATTTCCCTTTTGTGTATCGATGAATTAGTTGGTTTCCAACTTTCTCGTTCTCTAGCACAGTATACCAATTTGAACATATTATAATTAAGAGCATATTTAATTAATTTTTCAATTTCAACCCGATTGATAACTCATTAAAAGATGGCTACTTTTAATTTAACTAAAGATTTAGATGATACACGGGAAAGACTGAGGAGCAATATTAATGTGATGTTAGAAAATGACACACTATCTAATGATCCTCTGAATGGAGACTGGATGAATGATCTTTACTCTCTGAAACAGGTTCTGATCAAACAAAGTAAAACCTGGTGGAATAAAACCACTTTTGATAGCTACATTAAAAATAAAGTGACGCCAAGAGGTTTAAGACCTAGAGTCTTTCCCGCATTTGAATTGGCTAATGTAGATTTACAAAAGGAATGGGAAAATATCCTATCTCAATGTTCTATGGAACTAATAAAGGTTCTAATTAAACATGATGAGATTCTTCTCAGTAGGTATACACAGGAAATTACAGCCATGGGTGACAAACTTAAAAAGTACAAATCGTTGGATAAATTTCAGATGACTTACAACAAGTATAAAAAGGAAATTGAAGATATTGAAAAAACTATTATTGATAGAAAACGCAGGAAACTGCATAGGGACATTACGGATTTTGCTCAGAATAAAGCATATAAGTGGAGAACGTATGGATCACGAAACAGAGCCAATAGCGTTACTAATTATACAACTTCAGATATCGATTCATCAGAGGGGGAGAGCAATACAAACATGCCTAATCGGGAACGGAGCAGAACTTTTTTAGAGAGAACCCCACAGGAGATACGGGAAGGTATAGGTCGAGAATATATAAGACCAGGAGGGGGAAGGGGCGAAAGAAGAAAGCGAGATGCACGCGACTGGAGGGAGGAACCAAGAGAACAGAGACGGTATCGCAAATGATGGATGAACAACTACGCATCATCAATTTAACAGACCGTACCCTGACACCTGATCAAGTTTCCCTCCTCTCCAAAGGACTCTCGTTTTCCCCCACCCAACGACCTGACCGTTTTGAATGTGAGAAGGATTTGCACCTTTTCGCACGCAAAATCCTTCTGAAAAAATTCTTTAAGAATAAGGATGCACTCTCTGAGGAGTCTCCACTTGGAAACGACCTCACCACCCCCATCTCCCTGACATCAGAGGATCAACCCATTCTGAGGATGTTGGAAGAATTGGATGCTGATAATGAGATGGACCAACATGAATTGCAACCTTTTGATGCAACAAAAATTAAGAAGAGATCAACCTTCTTCCCGGATGTTAAAATCTGTCCACCGGTTAAAGTCTTTATGGACTTGGTATCTAGGGACTTGGATGCCCTCTTTGAGAATCAAGACCCCCCTAAATTTGAACAGGATAATCTCACTAAGGAGGAAAGATTCGCTCTCAAGGAGATTCGAGGATGGCAGGATACCATAATTAAGCCCTCGGATAAAGGAGGCAATGTGGTTTTGTGGCCAAGAACCTTATATGTTAAAGAAATGGACAAACAGCTAAGAGATCGAACGTGCTACAAGTCCCTTACCTTCAATCCAACCGAAGAGTTCCAGAGCCAGTATATGAACATGATCTCTCAAGCAGCATCTGAAGGTGTTATATCCAGAAGGGATTTTGATTTTCTGAAGGTTGATAAACCAGTAATTCCAACCTTGTACCTGCTCCCCAAGGTACACAAAAATGAGACTACGCCCCCGGGAAGACCAATCGTCTCGGGGGTAGGTAGTCTCACCGAGAAAGCAAGTATTTTTGTGGACCAATATTTACGCCATTTTGTTTTAGCCCTACCAGCCTATGTGAAGGACACAATGGACGTCTTAGCGAGACTACAAAATATTAATGTGTCACCAGGAACATGGCTAGCGACGTATGACGTCGAAAGTCTATATACAAGTATTGGTCATTCCAACGGGATACGAGCAGTTCAATTCTTTCTGGATATGAGCATCCAACATGAATTCAATTCATTTCTTCTCTCAATGTTGAAATTTATACTCACCAAAAATTACTTTACATGTAATGAACGATACTATCTCCAGGTAAGAGGCACAGCTATGGGGACGGCTTGTGCCCCCACATATGCTGGGCTCTACCTGGGGTGGTGGGAACGTGAGCTAGTCTTTCAGGATAATCATGAGAAATATACTAATCATATCATACTGTACTTAAGGTACATAGACGACATCCTCATCCTATGGGATGGGGATCAAGGTCTATTGAAGGAATTCATTGATATTCTCAACCAGAATGACCTCAATTTAAGACTTACAGGAGAAACTAGTCAGAAAACAATTAATTTCCTGGATCTCACAATTAACATTGAAGAGGATGGTTCGATCTCAACCGATATTTATCGAAAGAAAACAGCAACAAACAGCATCTTACATTCCAACAGCTCACATTTGCCGGCCACCATCCGGGGTATTCCCAAAGGTGAGCTCCTTCGAACCAAGCGAAACTGCTCTGATGTAATCAGATACTCTTTGAGAGAACAACAACTAAGTGAAAGATTGAGACAAAGAGGATACAGTAACAGGCTAATAAAATCTGCCAAACGTGAAGTGAAATCCTATACTAGAGAGTCTTTATTAGTACCCAAAACCAGAATTCCCAAAGAAGAACCTGTAAGATTTGTCAGTACCTTTAACAACAAGTGGAGGGAAATTAATGGTATTCTACAGAAACACTGGTCAGTACTGACAGTTGACAAGGACCTTAAAGAGGTACTGCCATCAAGAGTTCAGAGCAGTTGGAGAAGGACTCGCAATTTGAAGGACATCCTAGTAAGGAGTCACTTACCGTCTCAGAAAAGAATACTATATCACAAGAAGGGTTCTTTTTGTTGCAGACAATGTAAGGCATGCCAATTCATGATGGCCAGGACGGACTACAATGATGCCTATGGCAGAAAATGGGATATAGAGAACTATATCGACTGCACTACAACAGGGGTGGTATACCAAATAATATGCCCGTGCAATAAGATATACATAGGCAAAACCATCAGACAACTTAAGGTGAGAGTGCTTGAGCATGTGGGCACTATAAGAAACGCAAAACAAGATAGAGCTAAATTCAAATCTCTCACCCCAATTGCGAATCACTTCCTAAGGTATCATGATGGTCTTACGAAAGGCCTACAAGTATTTGGCATGAAGCATTTTGAAACAGGAATTCGGGGGGGAGATATTGATGGAGAACTGCTCAGATTTGAGTGCAAAATGATCTTCCTAATGGATAGCCTACACCCAAATGGTTTAAATGAAGGCAACAGCTATTTGCCATTTTTGTGACTTGACAGCTATAAACCAGTAGGAATGCTCACACCAAGGATATTTATCCATCCTTCTTTTAAGAATGTAGTGATAAAACGATCCCTCCCTGGGACCTTTCATATTTTTTTCTTAAATCTTAAAAATTAAATTTTGATGAGTGTGTCTTCTGTCTTGCTCCAGTGTAGCTATCTCTTGCTGTTTACAATGAGGATTCCTCAGGGACCCAAAAATTTAAAAATTTTGTCATTGATTATTCTATCTATTACCCTCACAATGGTGTTGTGATGGACGATTTGTTTATTTAATTATTAAGCTACACCCATTGGTGAGTGTTACCAGGTGGATGCTGGGATTTCTCAGCTATTCCTACTTTATTTTATTTTAATTCTAATTAAATTTTAATCCCTTATGGATTTAGCTTCAATTGACATTATTATATTTATTACTTCAGATGAATTTTTTCCCCCTCTTTCCTGAATCTGTCCTAATTTAGAATCCATCTCACTTATATTTTATATTATTTAAAGTATAACAGACAATGTAACTAGAAATAGTTATTTTCAACAGTAATTACAGTAAATAAGGGATGGAGAGGTCCTTTCATAAACACTCCCCTCCAACCGGTAAAGGATATGATATATCGAAATGTAATATCAAAGGTGGAAATATCCCTCCATATAACAAGATACAAAGAACTCGAAGTGAGTACTGATAAGATACAATACAGATAAAACCAGTTGCAGCATGTTCACAAATGTTTGATCACCACCACATGTTTTTCAAGTATTAATTTATTCACATTTTGTTACTAATGAGGCACGCTTGTGTGTGTTTTTTTCAATTGAGCATCTCAGCTCATTACACAATTTTTTTATAAAAAAAATGTCGAAGTATAGACCCCTTTTATTATATACTTTCAACTTCACTTTCTAAATTTGCACTCACTTTTATGTTTATAATTATTAGAATCTTTATTTCATGCAAGTCTCACCTTATCACAGCCCTTTGCATAATTCACAATTGTTTTCCACACTCTATTCATCACATATTTATATCATATGCAAAGTTTATATCCATATTCAATATTTGATCCTGGTGTAACATTAGGAATATGACCCAGTATATCCTAGCGTCGTTAATATCACATATGCAATAAATTATTAGAAAAAAATTCTTTTAGTGAATTGGAGGGAATTGATGAAAGGGTCTCCTCCCAATCTGTCCTCGTTTTGTCACTACAATTATTCATCATTTTTTATTATTTTTTATAATAGTAACATTGGAAGCTACACATAAGTGAGAAGAAGTCCCACTATAATTTGATAATTGAACATTCATAAGGCTGCAACATAATTACACGGATTTACAACGAGTACGTCAATACAGATCCGCGAGTGACTTAGATCCATCATGTGACTCAGAACGAGTCTGTTTTGCGTTCCATTTGAATTATAATTAAACAAGGAATGCGTGTTATGAGCCACGGCTGTGGCTCATTCCTGTTTTGCAGTTTTGTTCTGTATTTCATGTTATACTTCCGTTTATGTTCCCCGTGGGTGTCATGGGGTGCTCGGAGCTCACCCTTAAGGAGGGGATACTGTTATGAACCACAGGTAGTGGTTCATTCCTATTTTATGTTTATTTAGTTGTTTTGCATGCCAGGATTTCCCATTGCTCTGTTTTGGATTACTCTTGTCTGCTGCCGCTGGTGAGTCTGTGCAATTGCAGCTTGTTCCCATGTATTCAGCCTCATCTGGCTGCTGATTGCATCTTGTCAGCTTAGTCGTGCAGCAGGCCAGCTGCAAGAGATAATTAATTAGGCCTCTCTGATATATGCTGGCTCACTGCAGTTAGCAGATGCTGATGATATTCCTTGGTTTGCAGTCTGCTTTAAGTTTGAGCTGGTTCTTGTCAGTCCCTGTGTGGATTCCTGTGTCAGTCCCTGTGTCTGATCCCGTGTCCTACCCTGAGTTCCAGTGGATTCTGCCTGTCCTCCAGTTCTGAATGTCGGTGTCGGCAGCTTCCTGTTTGCCTATGTCAGTTGCAGAAAGTATCCAGTCCTGCTCCCACAACCAGCATATCTTCCCAGTACTCTGACCTCAGCCATACGATCTCCTCTGGTCTGGAGTACGGGAATCATAACATTATCATCAGCCATACCACAAAAAAGAAATAATTTTTTTTTTTCTTTTTTGGCCCAGTCCAGTGTTTAGTCTAGAATCCAGTCCTGTCTAGAATTCAGTGTGCAGAATCCAGTCCGGTGTTTAGAATCCAATCCAGTCCGGTGTTTAGAATCCAATCCAGTGTTTAGAATCCAGTCCGGTGTTTAGAATCCAGTCCGGTGTTTAGAATCCAGTCCGGTGTTTAAAAAAAAAAAAGTCTTGTTTTGTTTAGCAAAATTTAGCCTTGCCTTGTCTTGCCTTGCCTTGCCTTGTCTTGCCTTGCCTTGTCTTGCCTTGCCTTGTCTTGCCTTGCCTTGTCTTGCCTTGCCTTGCCTTGTCTTGCCTTGTCTTGTCTTGTCTAGTTTTAAATCCTCCTATGTCAACTATGCAAGCCCTGCAGGCATCTCTCGCAGCCCTGAACTCTGTATTCAGTGCTTTGAGACCAGAGCGACTTGAAGTTTTGCAGCAATCCCTAAAGCAACTGCAAAACCTTCTGACTAAAATCTTGCTTATTTTGCCAGAAGTCGTTGAGAGTACATCTATCTCTAAAGAGACTCTTGTTCACAGTATGGTGACAAGAGAATCCTCTGGTTTAATTGAAGAGAAAAAGTTTAAAAGTTTTATGCGGCCCAGGCTCTCAGAAGAGGAGCGTCTGCGTCGCAGAAACTTAAACTTATGCCTATATTGTGGGGGTTTAGGCCATTATCTGCAGACCTGTGAGTTGCGCAAGCCAAAGTGTGGTGACGAGTCTTGCCCTCTGGCCAAGTTGAGTCATGATACAAGATCTACTCCTGTCTCTACTGTGGCAGAGGTACTTGTCACACAACCCACACAAAAAAAGCTCTCTGTCCTATAATTGGGGTCCTTGGGCAAGGGAGCCCCATTATAGATTCAGGAATCAAAAGAGAATGTTTCTCTCCTCTCTTGAGGTTCCTGTGGAAGCGGAGTTGCAAGTCCCTGGAGTGGTGCCCGTAGCCCAGGGTCCTGGAGTGGTGCCCGATAGCCCAGGGTCCTGGAGTGGTGCCCGTAGCCCAGGGTCCTGGAGTGGTGCCCGTAGCCCAGGGTCCTGGAGTGGTGCCCGTAGCCCAGGGTCCTGGAGTGGTGCCCGTAGCCCAGGGTCCTGGAGTGGTGCCCGATGCCCAGAGTGCTGGAGCAGTGCCCGATGCCCAGAGTGCTGGAGCGGTACCCGATGCCCAGAGTGCTGGAGCGGTACCCGATGCCCAGAGTGCTGGAGCGGTACCCGATGCCCAGAGTGCTGGAGCGGTACCCGATGCCCAGAGTGCTGGAGCGGTACCCGATGCCCAGAGTGCTGGAGCGGTACCCGATGCCCAGAGTGCTGGAGCGGTACCCGATGCCCAAGCTTATAGAGGGACATCAAATATTGTAGCTCAGGTTTCCATACCAGATGGGGTTTCAGAAGCTGTTACCCCAGGTAGGGACTTGAGGAGCGCAACCTCAGAAAGGGTATCTAAAACCATAGTTCTTGAAGGGAACTCGAGAAGCAAAACCCCAGAAGGGATCTTTGAAGTAATATCCCCAAGTGGGGTCTCGAGAGACGCAGCCCCAAAGAAGGGTCTAGAAGTCGCTTCCCCAGGAAAGAACTTAAGAAGCATAGCATTAGTGGAGGATCTGAACGTTATTGCTTCAGCAAAAGTCCCGGAAGTCATAGTCCCGGGAGAACTTTCGATTATTATCGACTCAGAGAGGGAGGCCGATGGCCCGATCCCAGTCAGGGAGGCCAACGACCCGGTCCCAGTAAAAGAATCCGAGGTGCTGGCCCCAGCGGGGTTCCCGGAGGCCACTGCCCCAGCGGGGTTCCCGGAGGCCACTGCCCCAGCGGGGTTCCCGGAGGCCACTGCCCCAGCGGGGTTCCCGGAGGCCACTGCCCCAGCGGGGTTCCCGGAGGCCACTGCCCCGGGTGGGGTTCAGAAAGTCACTGCCCCGGGTGGGGTTCAGAAAGTCACTGCCCCGGGTGGGGTTCAGAAAGTCACTACCCCAGGTGGGGTTCAGAAAGTCACTGCCCCGTGTGGGGTTCAGAAAGTCACTGCCCCGTGTGGGGTTCAGAAAGTCACTGCCCCATGTGGGGTTCAGAAAGTCACTGCCCCGGGTGGGGTTCAGAGAGTCTCAGCCTCAAGTAAGGGCAATAGTGACCAGGTCCTAGCAAAGAACTTCAGTCAGTCAGATGGGAAGGAAACAGATCCTGACTCTGATATCTCAACATCCATAATCTTTGATGGGGACTTAGCCCAATTTCTGGCGCTTTACAAACACTATTACATTATCATGTTGTCTAGACCATTTCTGGGCATCACTCCAGAGAACATTGTGCTCTATCTTATTTATTCTTTTAAAGGAGAGCCTTTTGAGTGGGCGACCAGCCTAATGAAAGCTGAAGATCCCATTCTTCAGGATCCCCCAGCATTCAGTGATGCAATTATTAAAAGATATGGTTCCAAAGAAATTGGTTCAGGTTCCTCTAAGTCACCCGTCTTGTCTGCTGAGAGTCCACAAAATACTGTAAACTCGGCACAGGAGTCTCAGCCCGTTGTTGTGACTGCAGGATGTGCTTTTCTGACTACTTCTTCTAATAATAGTACTTTACCAGAAAGTTCAGCTCCCAAGGGTAAGAGACCTGTCTCTGATTTGAACGCAGCCTTGCTGGGTGGTACCATCAGTTCAGACAATGTTTGGGGAATTACCTTGGTCAGACCTAAAGAGCTTTGTAAAAAGAAGAAGAAGAAAAAGAAATAATTTTTTGACTCTTGCCTTGATAAAAAAAAAAAAAAAAAAGATTTTTTTTCCCTTGTCTTGTGTCCAGTGGCCACCATCAAGGGGAGGGCACTGTTACAAGCTGTGGTTGCAGCTTGTTTCTGTTTTCGTGTCTGTTAGACCAATGTGTCAGGTTTTTTTTTGTATCCCTTGTTCTGGATAGTCTGAATTTTGGGGTCTTTTGACCCCTCCTCAAGGGGGGGGTACTGTTATGAGCCACGGCTGTGGCTCATTCCTGTTTTGCAGTTTTGTTCTGTATTTCATGTTATACTTCCGTTTATGTTCCCCGTGGGTGTCATGGGGTGCTCGGAGCTCACCCTTAAGGAGGGGATACTGTTATGAACCACAGGTAGTGGTTCATTCCTATTTTATGTTTATTTAGTTGTTTTGCATGCCAGGATTTCCCATTGCTCTGTTTTGGATTACTCTTGTCTGCTGCCGCTGGTGAGTCTGTGCAATTGCAGCTTGTTCCCATGTATTCAGCCTCATCTGGCTGCTGATTGCATCTTGTCAGCTTAGTCGTGCAGCAGGCCAGCTGCAAGAGATAATTAATTAGGCCTCTCTGATATATGCTGGCTCACTGCAGTTAGCAGATGCTGATGATATTCCTTGGTTTGCAGTCTGCTTTAAGTTTGAGCTGGTTCTTGTCAGTCCCTGTGTGGATTCCTGTGTCAGTCCCTGTGTCTGATCCCGTGTCCTACCCTGAGTTCCAGTGGATTCTGCCTGTCCTCCAGTTCTGAATGTCGGTGTCGGCAGCTTCCTGTTTGCCTATGTCAGTTGCAGAAAGTATCCAGTCCTGCTCCCACAACCAGCATATCTTCCCAGTACTCTGACCTCAGCCATACGATCTCCTCTGGTCTGGAGTACGGGAATCATAACAATGCGTTCCATTGTAATCTAAGACGGCCGATGAGAATCACGAGCAGGGATTGGTGGAACGTCCCGTTAAAAACATTCTGGAATGGGCAATCGGGTTTGCCTGGTTAAAGCAATTGCGAAACGTGCACGTCGGCGTTTCAGAGCGGTGCCGACAAGCCCGCTCACACTGATCACAGTGCAGTGGGAAAAAAATGCTCTAATAAATAGAAAAAGATATAGGAGAGATTAGGAATGTTAATAGCAGGATTTAATGTTATGTAGGAAGTATTGAAATGTAGCAACTGTTTAGGCAATACATCGTGCAGAGCAGAATTTATATAGATGTGTTATACAGCCGGTTATGAGGATTAACTTCTCTTAGATACTCAGTGCGAACAAGGGGTAGTGAACTATAGGTAACCCTCAGGATCCGCATCGTGTCATATCTGTGTGACACAGATCTTTTCTTTGGTGCCCATTGAATATTGATGTAACAGTATATCTGACTCATTAATATTAAATAGCAATTATATATGTCAATTGGGACCTGTACTGATACGATCTAGATGAAATAGCTGCTATATATACGGGACATGTTATGTGCTCAATTAATGGCACACACAGACCCGCATTCTAATTGCGTCCATTAATTGGGATATATGATCTGCTTTTATGTGGTCTCACACATTGGACGAATACAATAATCCAATGTGCACTTTTCATAAATTTAACAGGTGTACATTATAAATTCATGAATACATGATTAATTCAAACACCTGTTTCAATATACGGGGCACGTCGTGAGTTGATTCCTAATTAACGGCTTACACAGACCTGTAGTATAATTCATGAATACATGTTAATTTAAACACCTGTTCTATATACGGGGCACGTCGTGAGTTGATTCCTAATTAACGGCTCACACAGACCTGCAGTACAATTATACCTATTGACCAGGGCCGCGCAATAGCGCAATGTAAATTATTATCATAAGGTCACGCATATTGGATCATCTCAGCACTTCGGTGTGCCCCCCTAGTAGAATCAATTGGTCCATATTATAAACCCATTGATATGTCCCAATTTAAATACTTGTTACGCACATGTGGTATGCCTTGTGTTGATTTCTAATTAAAGGCACACATAAACCTGCAGCACAATCAAACCAAGAGATCAGGGTTGTGCAAACTGCTATGGTACAGTCACACATATTCGAATTTATTTTTAATAAAAGGCACATATAGACCTGCAGCACCATTACATCTATAGACTAGGGTTGTGCAAATTGCATTGCAAACCCATATATTTTGGGGTTTAATAGCCGATGAACATGAGTGCAGTGGCAACCAATGAGTAAAATATTGTTCACACTGTGGAGTGAGATAAGGGAATCATTAACAACCAATTACATGTACTGTAATGGATACGGGGAACATCAGTAACCCTTTGTAGTAAATTAATAGCAACCGGTTCTTGATAACCACAATATCAGTGGTATTATTTGTAATAAATAAGGGAATAATGACGGTTGCAGTTTTCGTGTAGAATATTCTTTGACACCATTCAGTGCTATTAAATTATTTATAGTATCAGGATTCCAAATACCTCCTCCTGTTATCCATGTGAGAAGTTCAGGCTACCTAACCCTACATACAGCTATTATACTACATTCATTGCTCTCAAATCGATAAATAAATGAAGCAGAAAATTCAGGCACTGTGAATCAGTTTTTATTTATTATTTTTTGTATATAGCACTAATTCACTTACTATACACAAATAAACACATTGAATACACTTTTCTTATGTTTCTCAATTGCTAATAATAATTTTTATGATAGTATTAATAAAAGTTAGATTTTAACATATGTTTATAAAAAGAATAACAATAATATAAAAATTTTCTTCCTCTCCAAGTGCGCCAACAAAAGAGACAATCCTTTTTCTGTCCTATGTGGGTCTGAGTAGGACACAGCTCCATCCGTGTCTGTGTCTATTGGTGTCGCCCATCTGCAATTTTATGAAACTGGCACTAAGGGCCTAATTCAGACCCAATCGCTCCTCTGTGAATTTGCAGAGGTTTGCGATCAGATATTCGCCGCCCAAACAGAGTGAATACTCGCCCCGTGCAAGTCTGCATACGCCTTGCGAAAACCTCTGCGAACGCCGATCAGCTGCAAATTCGTTCGCACCTCACTCACCATGGAATGTGTTTTCCAGTGTGTGCAGTCTGTGCGTAGCCCAGGATCTACTCCTACAGTACGATAGAAACTGGCTGTTCGGGACCGGTGCTGACGTCGCTCACCCTCCCTGAAATGCTTGGGAACGCCTGCGTTTTTCCTGAGACTCCCAGAAAACCACCAGTTACCACCCACAAACAGCCTCTTCCTGTCAATCAACTTGCCTACGCCTAGCGATCCAAAAAAATCGCTGGATTCTTTCGTAGTTTGGTCTCACATGCGCAGTTAATCGATAATTGGGCTCCTTGTGAATTTGCACAACAGCGATCAGGTCTGAATCGGGCCATAAGTTCTTCCCTGTTGTACATCCATGCGACGGAATGTGCAAGGACTCAGACACCCACTGTATGTGTCTGTAGGCGTTGTTATACGGATTGGTGCTTCTGAATGGTCGCACAGTTACAACTTGTGCCAACCCTATGGCAGGTGCAGTTACCCCATCCAAATACAGGGGGGTATGTACTAAGCAGTGAAAAGAGCGGATAAGTGAGCCAGTGGAGAAGTTGCCCGTGGCAACCAATCAGCATTGAAGTAACATTTAGAATTTGCATACTTTAAAATGATACAGAGCAGGTGATTGGTTGCCATGGGCAATTCCGACATTGGCCCATTTCTCCACGCTTTTCACTGCTTAGTACATGTCCCCCCAGTCTCCTACATGAGCAGTTTAGCATCTGTGTACGCAACCACTGCATACAACATTGGTATTGTGGTGGTCATTCCAAGTTGATCGCTAGCTGCATTTGTTCGCAGCGCAGCGATCAGGCTAAAAAAACGGCAGTTCTGCGTATGCGGCGCAATGCGCACGCACGACGTACGGGCACAACGGCCGATGCAGTTTTGCACAGGGTTTAGCAATGCATTTCAGTCACACTGGTGGCCGCAGAGTAATTGACATGAAGTGGGCGTTTCTGGGTGGCAGGCTGGCAGCTGACCGTTTTCAGGGAATGTGTGGAAAAACGCAGGCAGGCTGCGTAGGCAGGGAGCTACTCGGCAGGTGCGAAAGCTGTATGTAGTGCTTGGCATGTGGGGCGGACTAGCCCTGCTTCTGGCCCACTGTCTGTAACTCAGCATTTGTCCACTTCATAACGTTGCTGTTTCCTAGGCAGAAGTCATACGGTCCAAAAATTCCCATGTAACCTGGCCCTAAGTCCTAAGCCAATGAGAGTTTACTGATGGCATATGAGGAAACTCAAATGTCGTCTCTCATAATACCTATTATACATTAAATAAGCTGAGTAATTTAACAAAAAAATGACCACTGAAATACTTTCATAGCGACTGTGAACCTGACTGCAGAACTTCCATTGTCAGTGATTAAGAGCCGGCTTCACATGATAGCAATTTTATAACACAAATATGTCAAAGATATTTTTTGCCACTGAAACTGCTCTGAGTGACATTATTTCCATTAACAGGCAGCAATCATACATTCTGAGATGACTGCAGCGGCTGAGACATTTGTGCATCAGGATTGTAGTTTTGTGGGTTATTTTGTTGTTATTAATCGTTATTACCCAGTCTGGGGAAATGGACTCAATACATACTGTGTAGGAGCATGTCAAGTTCACTGCACAGTAATATCGCTGCAAGGTGTTCTCATGAATCAGACCAATAACCATCAAAAGTATAGTAAGAAAAACATATAGTGCACACTAAAAGCAAAGAAAGAAAAATAAAACATTTACGGTTTTATTCATGAAGCAGTGAAAAGAGTGGAGAAGTTCCCCATGGCAACCAATCAGCATTTAGGTAACATGTATAATTTGCATACGATACAGTTGTACAGAGCAGCTGATTGGTTGCCATGGGCAACTTCTCCACAGGCTCACCTCTCCTCTCTATTCACTGCTTCATGAATAGACCCCTTAATGATAAAACAAAATATTATCAGTCAATGGGGGAAATCCAATTACCCGCGATGAAGTCACAGCGCCTGTATACCGCACTTACGTTACCACCGAACTCGCTGGTCTTTATTCGTAGACCCATAGGGATGTGAGCAAAAATGTGTGAGTCCCACGCTCAAAGGGGGGCAAATTTGGTTGCTGCTGCCAGCATTTACATGAGCTGTTCGCGGGTATTTGGAATCCCCCTATGTATTAATCATCCTATTAATCAATTTCTACTGACATTAGCAGTAAATGTTGCACCCCTTGCACCTGTAATGTTGGTGCTCTAGCAATCACAAATGATACGCAAGTGCTTAATGTGACAGTTGTGAGATGTCTGGGCCTAATTCATGTCTGTACGCAATGCCAACGTTTTCGCAACAGAGCGATTACCAGCAGACTGTGCATGCGCTGCGATCGCTTTGCGCATGCGCCAAGGTACCTTTGCAATAGTGCTCGCAGTGATATTTATAAGAGTTATTGATAGGAAGGGACCATTTGGGGGAGGTAACGGAGAGTTACTACAAAAACGCAGGTGTCATGTCCGTTTTCGGGGCGTGTTTCTGCCTTCATTTGCGATCATGTATGTAGAGAAACATGGCGCCTTGGTTGCCATAGGTCTACCCTAGCAGTTGATGTTCCTCATTATCGCGTAAAGGCTGCATATGGGTACGCAGTTGTTGAGGACTTTTCAATGGCTCCGGTGAGCGTCTATCATCGTTCCTGGGCGGCAGCTTCACTTGCGATGACGAGCAGTTCCGTAACCTAGAAAACCGCAGCTGCACAGGCATTTACATACAAACATTAATTAGGGGTCTATTTACTAAGCCTTGGGTAGAGATAAAGTCGACGGAGATAAAGTACTAGCCAACCAGCTTCTGTCATTTTTCAAACACAGCCTGTGAAATGTCAGTTAGGAGCGGATTGGCTGGTACTTTATCTCCAGCCAAGGCTTAGTAAATAGAACTCTTAGCCCTCTGTGTGCAGTCACATTTGAAATATGCACGTGCACCTTCCCTGTGCTGGACAGTGGACAGGGCTCCTTAAAAACTGTATGTGCTTTTATTGTTCATTTGTAAGGTGATCAAAAGTGCATATGTGTTTTTATGCTTTAAACAGGAATCCATATATTTTAAATTGAGCTTTGTCCAACACAGAAGCCAAATTCCTTCACATCTGTACCTCAAGGAATACCTGTAAGGACTATACATATTAGGATATTGTGAGTTATAGTTTCCATTTGATCCTAGCTGGTTAATTAAAAGGCTTAGGCAAATTTGCCTCTCGTAGATCAGGAGAATGTCAATTCCGCTCTGACTCACAGGCACTGTATATAGATAAATTGATTTCTTTGACTCCAAGCCAGAGAGCAGGTAATCTACATACCTTTGCTATGTGCTGTGAGGTACTGTTACAATTCTGTCTACAAAGAGGAACAGGAAGTCTCATTAGCATGTAATTCACAGGACATCTAGATTATACAGCCTTGCGTCTGTGTCTACGGCTAGAGGAAGCAAGCATAGTGTAGAGTAATCAAACCTCAAGTCTATTCCGTCTCACTCAGATGTGACTACACCAGATCAAAGATAAATCATATTTCATCTGGTTTATGACACAAAATTGATTTTTCAATGATAACTGAAATCATATCAAAATATATGAAATCCAGGTCATAGTCCAGGAGAGACACATTCTTCAAAGGAAGAGAAGTACTAGAACATGAGGACATGACCTGAGACTGGAAGGGAGGTGGGTTCAGGGGAAATTTGAGGAAAAATTACTCTACAGAAAGGGGTAGTGGATAGGTGGAATAGCCTCCCATAAGAGGTGGCAGAGGCTGCCAGTAGGGCATTGTAAACATGTTTTGGATAGGCATATGAATATTCTTACAATGAATTAAGGATCAAATAAGTTTATCAAAGGGTCAGGCTAGATGGGCCAAGTGGTTATCTTTCTAACCCATAGCTTCTGCTTCTTTCTTAACACATATTAACACTTTAGTATTTCAATGGTGTGCTGCCCTGGGGTGGTCGGGCCTGAGCCGACTTTGTGGGGTCCAAGCCTTGGACCTATGCTTAGTTAGGGACCTCCAGCAATAGAGCAGCCGTGAAGTGGCCTGGAGGCTTATCATATCTTTTGCAAAACATATGTAACGAAGAGCTCTAAATTTCCTATTATTACATAGTATATAGTTCTTCTTACTAACAGCCAGCAGAGTGCGTGGGAAAAATCCCTTTTGTATTTCTTGTCTAGAGTAACCCCCTCCCGCAGCACCTGGGGATTGTTACCAGCTTGATTAGAGCAGTTTTCCACTATTTATTGCAGTTCAGAGAGGCATAGATGGAGCCAGCATTAGGAGGGCATGCTGGGTCCTGTAGTGCCATTTGGAGGATACAGGGGTGCCTCCAGGTAAACTAACTCTCAATCTGGATATGTTCTGTATGTGCCATTATCATGTGGCCATATATTAAGCAATTGTATGACCCATAGTGGATGTTATTATTATTATGCTGTGTATGGGTTTGGGGAGTGGTACCCCCCGGGTCTGGTGGGGCTGGGCCACCTTGGGGTAGCATGCCATATTATTTATTTAGCACTTATGTAACACTCCTATTTTTTCACTAATATTACTCTTTTGAGTATTTTATTAACACCCTTATTTTTGTAGCACTTTCTAACCCATAGCTTCTGCTTCTTTCTTAACACATATTAACACTTTAGTATTTCAATGGTGTGCTGCCCTGGGGTGGTCGGGCCTGAGCTGACTTTGTGGGGTCCAAGCCTTGGACCTATGCTTAGTTAGGGACCTCCAGCAATAGAGCAGCCGTGAAGTGGCCTGGAGGCTTATCATATCTTTTGCAAAACATATGTAATGAAGAGCTCTAAATTTCCTATTATTACATAGTATATAGTTCTTCTTACTAACAGCCAGCAGAGTGCGTGGGAAAAATCCCTTTTGTATTTCTTGTCTAGAGTAACCCCCTCCCGCAGCACCTGGGGATTGTTACCAGCTTGATTAGAGCAGTTTTCCACTATTTATTGCAGTTCAGAGAGGCATAGATGGAGCCAGCATTAGGAGGGCATGCTGGGTCCTGTAGTGCCATTTGGAGGATACAGGGGTGCCTCCAGGTAAACTAGCTCTCAATCTGGATATGTTCTGTATGTGCCATTATCATGTGGCCATATATTAAGCAATTGTATGACCCATAGTGGATGTTGTTATTATTATTATGCTGTGTATGGGTTTGGGGAGTGGTACCCCCCGGGTCTGGTGGGGCTGGGCCACCTTGGGGTAGCATGCCATATTATTTATTTAGCACTTATGTAACACTCCTATTTTTTCACTAATATTACTCTTTTGAGTATTTTATTAACACCCTTATTTTTGTAGCACTTTCTAACCCATAGCTTCTGCTTCTTTCTTAACACATATTAACACTTTAGTATTTCAATGGTGTGCTGCCCTGGGGTGGTCGGGCCTGAGCCGACTTTGTGGGGTCCAAGCCTTGGACCTATGCTTAGTTAGGGACCTCCAGCAATAGAGCAGCCGTGAAGTGGCCTGGAGGCTTATCATATCTTTTGCAAAACATATGTAACGAAGAGCTCTAAATTTCCTATTATTTACGTAGTATATAGTTCTTCTTACTAACAGCCAGCAGAGTGCGTGGGAAAAATCCCTTTTGTATTTCTTGTCTAGAGTAACCCCCTCCCGCAGCACCTGGGGATTGTTACCAGCTTGATTAGAGCAGTTTTCCACTATTTATTCCAAGTGGTTATCTGCTATCAAATTCTATGTTTCTATGATTCACAGGTTTGTTGCGATATGTAAATCACTAAGATGTATGGGATCAAAGATATGCGGTATCTAGCCAATCCCACATCACAATGCATCACATCTACACTCTTACTGCAGCTAAAATCACAAAGATTAATGTGAGCAAAACATATCTTAGGTAGTCACTACATCTGTAAAGGTATGGACACTTATTTGGATAAAGTTAAACGGGACGTGGGCAGGTCTGGGAGGAACAAGATTTAATTACCTGGTTAGCCAGTCAGCAGAGATCTGCGTGGCATCATCCTAGGGGCAATGCTATTCTGCTAAAATGCCTGAGCATCTTTTGTGCTGGGTTTAGGCCATAGGGGATCAATGTTGGCATTGTTATTTGCAACCTGCAGATCTTGCATTTTCCTTATGTTCCCCAGGGGCGAATTTAGGGGTCGGGCCACCCCTAGACACATTATCACCCCCACCCCATCACAATACTGCCCCCTTCATTTTGGGGCCAGTCTAGATGCCTCAACACCGTCAAAACAGCCCCAACCTCTCCTGCCGCTCTCACCAGGACAAACTAGATAACTTTCATTTTTTTTCTTTTTTCTTTCAAATAGCAACCTATGGGGGAGATTCAATTATTTTCACCCCTTTTCACACCCATTCTGTTTCTGCCCTCAGGGGCGTGGTATCATTATTTCAGCTTGCTACCTCCGGAGTAGGGAGGCACCCAACCCTTTACACAGCTAAACCTGATCACTATGGGCGCAATATGCGCAATAACGGAGATCATTTTAGAAGGAAATTGGGCGTGATATGTCATTTGAATCTCACCCTATGGGGGAAATTCAAATATTTGAAAAGTTGGTTGGGTGTATGTTTTTTCCTGTCTATTAGATAGGAAAAAAACAGACTCCCAACTGACTTTTCAAACATTTGCATCTCCCCCTATGTATGTAACTTTGTAACTGTTTTCTGTGTGATATTTGTTATACCTATGCATTGTACTCGTTTTGTAAGTATTCTTTATTAGTCATTTCCATACATGCTAGAGGAGCCAGTCTTTGAGGAATCTATTAGACTGCTAAGGTTATGTTATAACTATTAATAACTGAAGCAGGGGGTTTTCCATTTAACTGTGTGGAACTTTGAGTCACCAACTTTTCATTGTTTATGTAATGCTGACAGTAGCCACATGCTGACATTTTGAACATCGATTTTTTTAAACCACCATCGCCTGAAGTTTTCTATTCAAATCCAGTTAAATAATTGTAGACTAACGTTGATGATTTGGTCATATTTGCTTGAGTATCTGTGTGTGGCGGGTGTAGTATATTATGTTGCCAGTCAAAATGTTGACATTCAGTAGGTCGACATAACAGTGTCAACATTTAGCATGCCCACACTGATGTAATGTTGACAGTGTATTTTTACTGTCACTCTAACCCTAATGTACATGTCAACATTTTCACAATGTCAACATTCATATGTCTGCATTCTGTCCATGTCAATGTTTTCCACACCATTTTCACCATGTCTTTTATCATAACTTCTGAGATTCTGGGATTAGGGATCTGTATTAACAACTGACTGTTATGACGCCGTTTGGTCGATGGCGGTGGTCTTTTACTGTGCATATTGGCGACAATGTTAGAATCCTATTGTTTTACATGCGCACTCCAGCTCAATAAGTGTTAGTAATCCACACAGAGAATCACGGTCACCTAGACTACAGCGTAGTGAAGGACTACCGGCCTGATTCAGAGACGCAGCAATGGCCATGTTCATATAGTTGAGCTATTTAAAGCTGCAACTGCTATAGGGCTGGAGCAAGTTTTAATGCTGCGACCGATAGTGGCGTCTACAGATGCCCCAGGTGGTATTACGTCTACAGGCGCTCAAAAGTGGAAGTCTCAGTTCCTACACAGTCGGGTGCACGGATGTACACCAGGGACTTTGTAGTAGCATTTCCATAAAGTGGCAGACCGGCGAACGCCATGTCTGCGTCCACCTCTGAATCAAGACCTATATGAAGAAAGCTTGTTTCTTATCTGTAGAAATGCGCAATACATTATTGAGGAACTGCTAGGAAGTTGGCCTTTGAATAAAAGGAGTATTTTATTACTCTAGTTTTATAATTGTTACATACTATCTTTTACTTTGTCTGCTGTGCACAGTGTAATACTAGAAAATACCCTAGAAATAGTCTATTTGCTTATTTTTTAATTGCTCTGTAAACGATGTATAATCCCTGATCTAAAGACAGTCATTCTTCTGGGCCGCCCTCACCGGTCCAGAGAGTTCTCATATTTTCATTAGGGAGGCCAATCCCGGGCCATTATTTCAATCACGGGCATCGGGATTGAAAAATGGTCAATCCCAGGATTCCAGGGATACCCAGGAATGGCTTTCTTACTGTGTGTCCACCCGTCCCCCATGCCCCGCCCCACCTCTCCCCACCCGCCACGCAGACATAACCCAACTCACCAAACTGCGGGGCCGGGAGGGTGGGAGACTTCATTCAGACTCGGTGACAGGCTGGTGACTGCAGGGGGAGCCAGGAGGAGGAGGCGGCGGGTGACGGCTGCCTTTCCATCGGACTCAGTGGCGGGCTAGTGACTGCGCGGCGTGACCTCAGAGTAAGAGGTCACGCTGCGCAGGGGGAACTGGGAGGAGGGAGCCGGGCAGCGTTGAGTGTCCTGAGGACGCTCAACGCTGCCCGGCATTAAAGGGCCGTCTGATCCCGCAATCCCCAGGATTGGAACTTCCAATCCCAGGATTGAATCCTGGACGATTTTTGTCTTAAATCCCATAATCTCGTGATCCCGGGATTGGCCACCCTAATTTTCATGGATTGCAGAGCCCTAAGGGGGTGAGTCAGCGATGGCCGCAGTGCTGTAGCTGATGTGACAGTTGACAGCTTCTGCTATTATGCAGGTGTAGCAGGAGGCGTATTGTGTTAATGGACACCTCCTGCAGACTTATGTGATCTGCTGCTGCATCCGAGAACACAGCATCAGATCACTTGCATGAACATAGGCCACCTAAGAAACCCTCAGGTTACTCGGTATGTCCGAGCTGTTCATGCTGCCAGAGCCCTAAGTCCCTAAGTCTTATATTCTACAACTGGTGAAAACTTTCAGAAATAGAATGTTGATTCCCCAAAGTGACCTCTCAATGGATCAACTGGTATTTTAGCTGAACTGTTCATGTAAGTAATTATTTTCTTCTTCTGTGGGAAAGCGCTTCACAGCTGTCAGAACTCTGATAGCCAACCACATCTCTGCAGCAGAAGAAAATACACATTTCTATTGACATAACAAAGGACATAGACGAGAGTGACAATAAAGGACATTCACTGTGTTCACACGATTATAAATAGAAAATCAGTCTACAGAAGCAGTGAGCAGCGTCGCATGAAAATTACATTAATATTAATAATCATTTAAATGTTTTCATGTATACAGAAGGCGGGGAAAAAACTGTTAAAAGAACATGAATAAAAACTATTGCTGAAGTCAAAGATACTGAAAGTCATTCGACAAATTCCTATTTGCGTTGTTATAAACATTGATACAGTATATAGATAGAGAGAGAGAGAAAAAGATAGAGGGGTATATTCATCATGAAAAAAATTGTGCAATGAGAATTTTTAGTTTTCAATTCTCATTGCATTCTCTCACAATTTTTCATGATTCATCATGCCCCCGTGAGAAAATGATCAGTTTAGAAAAACTGTCCTTTTTGAGAAAACAACAGGTTTTCGGATAGCACAGCATCCAAACAAGGGAGTGAATATATATGTATATGTGTGTGTATATATGTATATATGTGTGTATATGTATATATGTATGTATATATATATATATATATATATAAATATATATACACACACGTGTAGCCGGCACACTCTCTCCTTCTGGTGAACTCAGGCCACGGTGCTCTTTATAGAATAATGCACATCCTCCAATTTAAGGCACTCTGCAGGCTTCTTAATGAAAAATCACTCCATAACACAAGCTTGTGTGCAACGTTTCGGCTTTATTAGCCGTTTTCAAGCAGCATGGTCATAGGCTTAGAAGTATCTTTTCCACCCTTTTCATTTTTTACTTTTAATCTTGCACATATACTAGTGCAGGACATATTTAAGATATTAGCAGACGCCCTTTACACATTAGGGAGTGGCACACAGAGGGGTATATTTACTAAGGTCCCGATTTTGACCGAGATGCCGTTTTTTCATCAAAGTATCATCTCGGTAATTTACTAAGCAATAATCACGGCAGTGATGAGGGCATTCGTAATTTTTTGGAAGTCCAACAAAAAAAATACGAATGAATACACCATCGGTCAAAAAGCGGCTGTTTAAGTATGAATCTCGGTAATTTACTAAGAAGTGCAAAGCAAAAAAAAAAACAAACACTGCCGTGAAAAATTACAACTCGTAAAAAAGTGCTAAAAAAAAACAGACCTGCTTTTTTAATCCGTGATTGTATAGGCATGCAGGGATCCATGAGATCCGTGCATGTATATCAGTGGGAAGGGGTGGGAAAGTGGTTATTTTCTTTAAAAAAATTGCGTGGGGTCCCCCCTCCTAAGCATAACCAGCCTCGGGCTCTTTGAGCCGATCCTGGTTGCTGAAATATGGGGAAAAAATTGACAGGGGTTCCCCCATATTTAAGCAACCAGCATCGGGCTCTGCGCCTGGTCCTGGTTCCAAAAATACGGGGGACAAAAAGAGTAGGGGTCCCCCGTATTTCTAAAACCAGCACCGGGCTCCACTAGCTGGACAGATAATGCCACAGCCGGGGGTCACTTTTATATAGTGCCCTGCGGCCGTGGCATCAAAAATCCAACTAGTCACCCCTGGCCGGGGTACCCTGGGGGAGTGGGGACCCCTTCAATCAAGGGGTCCCCCCCCAGCCACCCAAGGGCCAGGGGTGAAGCCCGAGGCTGTCCCCCCCCCCATCCAATTGGCTGCGGATGGGGGGCTGATAGCCTTTTGTGAAAATGAAAAGATATTGTTTTTAGTAGCAGTACTACAAGGCCTAGCAAGCCTCCCCCGCATGCTGGTACTTGGAGAACCACAAGTACCAGCATGCGCCAGAAAAACGGGTCCGCTGGTACCTGTAGTACTACTACTAAAAAAATACCCAAAAAAAGACAATACACACACACCTTGAAAGTAAAGTTTTATTACATGCATCCACACAAACATACATACATACATACTTACCTTATGTTCACACGAGGGTCTGTCCTCTTCTCCAGTAGAATCCATGGGTACCTGTTGAATAAATTCTACTCACCAGATCCAGGGTCCCAGGCTCCTCGTAGCATCCATTTGTAATTCACGTACTTGAATAAAATAAAAAAACGGAGAGCCGAGCCACGCACTGAAAGGGGACCCATGTTTTCACATGGGTTCCCTTTCCCCGAATGCCAGAAACCCACTCTGACTGATGTCTAAGTGGGTTTCTTCAGCCAATCAGGGAGCGCCACGTTGTAGCACCCTCCTGATCGGCTGTGTGCTCCTGTACTGTCTGACAGGCGGCACACGGCAGTGTTACAATGTAGCGCCTATGCGCTCCATTGTAACCAATGCTGGGAACTTTCTGCTCATCGGTGAGGTCACTTTCGGTCAACCGCTGAGCAGAAATTTCCCACCATTGGTTACAATGGAGCGCATAGGCGCTACATTGTAACACTGCCGTGTGCCGCCTGTCAGACAGTACAGGAGCACACAGCCGATCAGGAGGGTGCTACAACGTGGCGCTCCCTGATTGGCTGAAGAAACCCACTTAGACAGAAGTCAGAGTGGGTTTCTGGCATTCGGGGAAAGGGGACCCATGTGCAAACATGGGTCCCCTTTCAGTGCGTGGCTCGGCTCTCCGTTTTTTTATTTTATTCAAGTACGTGGATTACAAATGGATGCTACGAGGAGCCTGGGACCCTGGATCTGGTGAGTAGAATTTATTCAACAGGTACCCCATGGATTCTACTGGAGAAGAGGACAGACCCTCGTGTGAACATAAGGTAAGTATGTATGTATGTTTGTGTGGATGCATGTAATAAAACTTTACTTTCAAGGTGTGTGTGTAATGTCTTTTTTTGGGTATTTTTTTAGTAGTAGTACTACAGGTACCAGCGGGCCCGTTTTTCCGCCGCATGCTGGTACTTGTGGTTCTCCAAGTACCTGCATGCGGGGGAGGCTTGCTGGGCCTTGTAGTACTGCTACTAAAAACAATATCTTTTCATTTTCACAAAAAGCTATCAGCCCCCCATCCGCAGCCAATTGGATGGGGGGGACAGCCTCGGGCTTCACCCCTGGCCCTTGGGTGGCTGGGGGGGGGGACCCCTTGATTGAAGGGGTCCCCACTCCCCCAGGGTACCCCGGCCAGGGGTGACTAGTTGGATTTTTGATGCCACGGCCGCAGGGCACTATATAAAAGTGACCCCCGGCTGTGGCATTATCTGTCCAGCTAGTGGAGCCCGGTGCTGGTTTTAAAAATACGGGGGACCCCTACTCTTTTTGTCCCCCGTATTTTTGGAACCAGGACCAGGCGCAGAGCCCGATGCTGGTTGCTTAAATATGGGGGAACCCCTGTCAATTTTTTCCCCATATTTCTGCAACCAGGGTCGGCTCAAAGAGCCCGAGGCTGGTTATGCTTAGGAGGGGGGACCCCACGCATTTTTTTTCTCCGTTTTACAGTGTTTATTTAAAAAAAAAAAAAATGAACCCCAGCACGGATCACACAGATCCGGCCGAGATTCATTGTGATAAAGTCGGCAGTGTTTTGCTAATCACTGCCGTAAAAAACGGAAAAAAAACACGAATGACATCGACATCGGAACAAATGAAAAATCCGAATACGACAGCTTAGTAAATTAGGCGTAATAAATTCAAAAAGTTGCAGTTTTACACTTTCGATGTCATTCGTGATTGAACTTTGACCTTTTTCCGAAAATTACGAATGTTAGTAAATATACCCCAGAGACTGCAGCGTAAGGATATTAACTTGCTGACACACTGTGATAAATTAGACTACTGCTCTCTTGGCACTGTTAGTTCTCCCTATGTGTGTGTATATGTATATATGTATATATATATATATATATATAATATATACACACATATACACACACACACACAAACTATAATAGCATACCACCCAACTGTCCCGATTTTCGCGTCCAGTTTTTTGGGGACTGTCCCCTGTTCCACCCGCGGGTTGCAGTGTCCCTGCATGGCAGCTTTGAATAGAATCTGAGTGCATGCGCACAGCGTCTATTCACAGGAGACAGAGGAACGGGAGGCATAGCCAGCAGCTCACAGAGCACTGGCCATGTCCCCACTGTGACAAAAACTGGAGGTGTGACAGGTGGTCGCGGCATTGGTGCGAGGTCACACCCCCTTTTCGGGCAGGCACGGCTACGGCATGCAGAAGAGTCCCGCTAGTCATCTATTAGTATTTTGGAGGTATGTTATAGAAGCAGCAACCCCCGCAAAAGCCCACTGGCACCTACTACAGCCACGGCTGAGAGTGCAGCCGGGCAGCCAAGCTATCAGCAGCACATCCCCGTACTGACGGGCTGCTTATCACTGCTGGGGCCACCTGGTTACTGACAGAGTCGAGGCGGCCTCTGCTCACTGCCCCGCAACCGGCTCCTTATTGCTGGGGGGTACCCAGCTGCAGAGATTGCACATGAGCCGCGGCGCCCACACACTGCCCCGCAGCCAGCTCCTTATTACTGGGGGAGCTTGGCTGCAAGGATCGTTCTGCAGCCCCTGGCCCCCTCTCCCCCTTCCTGCTGCACAAGCTTGTGAAGGGATTAGGGGGCTGGTCGATGAATATGCCCCAGAGAGAGAGAGTGAGTGACAGAAGAGAGAGCGACAGCGATGGGGGGGGATTCATTATGTTATTTAGCTAGAGCTGGGATGAACCCGATAATTAGGTATCTAGTTTATTGTGAGTCCTGGAGCAATTCAACACTGAGAAAGCTGTTCCAAAAATCAGCTGTCCCTGTGAAAGGATATGTCCCTATATTCTTTAACCCTCGATGTGATGGCCTCTCAGACGTCTGTGAGTGTAAACCTTTAGCCACAAGGAACATGCACAACACAAGCAGTAAAGATTCACACTGTTTATTGTTCGTTTAACAAAAGTATATAAAAGAAAGGATTTAGGGCGTGTATATCCCAAGTCAATAACTAATTGGACAGAACACAAAAAGGGGCTAACATAACATGATTGGCTAGGAACTGCCGCAGTGGAAGGATATGCATATATGGGCAAGTTTGTATTTCAAATAGGGAGGTTGTTCACACGGTATAAGAAAAAGATAAGAGACAAGGACAGTAGCAAGGAATGTGCTGGAACATTAAGTTCTATAACACAAGCAATTCTATGACATTGAAGCAGAGACGAGCTTTAACCCTTTCAATCCCCTCTTAGAATCATTATTGTTATACTATATGATTCTTGCAAAGCTTACGTCTTTCTGCACACCAATGGCGCAATTTTTAGCCTGAGCGGGAGTTGCAGTAATTGTTGGGCATTTTAAGAAGGGTTAATCGTTGAGTTAATGATGTTCCGTGTTTACCCTTTTCATCTAAGGCTTCAGCGGGCTTATAGCCCCATGGGGTACCTGTGTTCCAGGCAGCCGCGGACCATGAGCTGCAATCATTTCCCCAGTTATGGCCTGTAACGCAAATATAAGGTACCTCGGGGCTTAGGTTGTCTGTGGTGTCAGCGCGGATCTGGTAGTCAACAGACTTTTGGACAGCAGCTAGTTGGGGGAATTGGAAATAATCTAGTATGTAGGTTGCGGTGTATGTGGTGGAAGAGTTATACCATAGTGTCAGTTTCCCTTATTCTGAGTTATATCAACCTCAGTCATTGAGAGGGGAAAATGGGCCAGTAGGGCTATCAAGATAGTCCCCAGGGTAAAGATAGGGGGCAGGTTCTTCATCGTTTTCTGTTCTTCTGTCTTCGCTAGGTGGGAGGTCAGGGCTGTCTGCCCCGGTTCGTACCTCACTGGAATCACTTGCTTCCCTCTCTAGGTCTGGTCTAGGAACCTTTTTTACTCGGGATGCATGGATCCAGGTAGGACTTTCCTCTGTCAGGACTGCTGTTCGGGTAACTGCTACGACCTCTGTCTCTGGACCATAGGTGAAGTCTCCTGGGCTCTTGTTCCTGGGGAGCACCTTCACCACGACTCTGTCTCTGACTTTAAAGGGGTGTGTAGGTTCCTGTGGATTCAAAGGGTTTTTACAAACAACCTCATGTTCAATTTCATTCAGTTTTGTTATCAGGGACCTGACATACTCTTCTCTTATAAATTCTAGATCTCCTTCCTGTATCATCAACGGTTTCTTAGCCCAGGGTGTGGGGAAGGGTCTACCCATTAGTATTTCAAAGGGTGAGTATCCTAGAGTTTTCTGTGGGGTCATTCTGATTTCTGCTAGGACAATGGGAAGGACCTGCTTCCATTTGTGGAAGGTACCTCCTGTGGCCTTCCTTAGTTTGTCTTTGAGGGTCCTATTCATTCTTCCTACGACCCCTGAACTCTGCAGGTGGTACGGGATGTGAAACTTCCACTCCACCCGCAGAGCTTTTACTAAGGCCTGTGTGATTTTGGCTGTAAAGGCTGAGCCTTTATCACTATTTATTTGCAGGGGGCACCCCCATCTAGGGATGATTTTCTGTGTTAGGATTCTTGCTACTGTCTTGGCATCCTCTAACTTAGTTAGGAATACTTCTGGCCAGCGAGAGAACATATCTACAATGACCAGGGCATATTCTTGTTTACCTGTACCAGGGATATGGGTAAAATCAATTTGTAAGTGTGTAAAAGGGGTGGTGGGGTATTCAAGATGCTGGTGTTTAGCTTTATTAGGGTTGTTAGGGTTGTTCCTGAGGCAAGTGATGCATCTGCTAACATACTGGTCCACAAGTGATTTGGCATTAGTAACATAAAAATCATTGGTTAGTAGGAGGAGTGTTGTGGCTTTACTATGGTGACTAACACCATGGTAATGGGCAATGAGCAAAGGGGCACTGGACTGGGGTATACAGGGTTTCCCCTCTTTGCAGATTAATCCTGATTTAGGATTTTTTCTGCAGAATTGGGTAAGTCCAGTCGGAGAGATCAGTATTAGTCGCAGCAGCTTGAAGTTGAGTGAGCAGATGGACGTTGTCAAGGGAGGGACATGCTCTAGTGAGTGCAATGAGTTCTGCAGCTTGCGCGGACTGATAAGGTATTGGTAGGGTTTCCAACACAGTGTCAGGGAGGGTGACAATGGCATAGCCAGCCTGGTATGTATTGTCATTGGGCCTACTACAGGAGCCGTCAACAAAAACTATGTCTGCGCCTGGTATGGGAACGGGAGACATGTCAAGTCTGGGAGAAGTTTCAGCTTCAATGGAAGCAGCACAGCCATGTAGGTCGGGTGGTTCATCCTCGGGACCTTTCAAGCCTAAAAGGGCATTGAGAATGGGTGCAGGGCCAGAAGAACTAGCAGTGTACTTGATGGTAAGGGTAGGGTTACTCAAAAGGAGTACTTCATATCCACTAAGGCGTTGTGCTGACATGTGCTGTGTGTGCAAGCCTTTAAGTATTGCCAGGACATCATGTGTGGTGTGGAGTACTGTGATGTGGCCTAAAGTGAGGGTAGTGACCATTTCTGCAACCATTGCACAGGCTGCCAAAGCCCTGAGGCAGGCAGGCATACCTTGCACAGACACTGGCATGACTTTGAAAAAAAATGCCACGGGGCGCAACTTCCCTCCATGAAACTGTGTGAGCACCCCCGCCATGGTTTTACAATTGTCCCTTGCATATAGATGGAAAGGTAGTACATAATTGGGGAGGCCAAGTGCCGGACTTTTCATCAACATACATTTTAAACTTTCATATGCAGTTAACATTTCTTGTGACCATTGTACAGTTTTAGGTTTGTCCTTCAGTGTGGCTTGTCTCAAAATGTTATCATAATAAGAGCAATCAGAAATCCACTGTCTGCAGTAATTTACCATACCCAGGAAGGACAGTAGTTCCTTCTGGGTAGTTGGGGTGACCAGGCCCAATACAGACTGTATGCGTTGTGGACTGATTTTCCTCTCTCCCTGAGTGAGCACAAAACCTAAGTAATCAACATGCTTTTTACATCATTGCATTTTTGTTTTGGACACCTTGTGTCCACATTCACAAAGCCAGTTTAGTAATGAAACACCATCCTCTCGGCAGGCCTCCTCAGTTTGACTACAGAGCAGCAGATCATCTGCATACTGTAGCAGGACTGAACCATGGTGAGGTTGCCAGGGCCCCAATGTGGCCTGGAGACAACAGGTGCGTCAATAATCTGCACCAGGTAAGTTGTTTACCCTTAAAAGAAAAGGCAAAAAGTAATTGTGTCTGTGAATCTACAGGTATGCTGAAAAAAGGCATTCTTCAAATCAATTACAGAGAAGAACGCAGCATCTGCAGGGATTGCAGAAATGAGTGAGTTTACATCTGGAACAATTGGTGCAATTGGGACAATTAACTGATTGATCGCTCTGAGATCCTGTACAAATCTTATACTGCCATCAGCTTTGGCAACAGGGTTCACAGGAGTACAGTATGGTGATACAATATGTCTGAGAATACCCTGTTGTAAGAATTGCTGTATCATGGGGCGGAGACCTTCTATCTTTTCTGGTGAGAGGGGATACTGCATAGGTCAGAACACAAAACACTGGTTGTTGCACCGCTGTCCACTAAAAAGGGAATTTTACTTCCATTTATAATAAGTGGCAGCAGAGGTGAATCTTTACTATGACGGGTGAGTTGAATAAAGGCTGGGATACCCTCCTCCGGGCCCCGTCAGTGCGCGGGGTCTTTGGAATGTAAGGGGGAGGGAGAGGGTTTTCAAAGATTTTACAGTTTCTCACTTCTTCGCTTCTGTGCTGTTGGGAACTGACATTTTTGTAATCCTCCATATAGAAAGGGTAATTACTGCCTTCCCGTAGGAATGGGTCCTGTCCTGCTTTCTCTGTCCATCCCGCTAAATTATCCACCCAGGGGTTAACTAAGTAATACTCTGAGGTAGAGTTGCGGGCGACATACATCTTGCATGTCTCACCAGGGAGGGGCGGGGGATATGTAGTTTTTTTTACTCTGACTAGAGCCCATTGTCAGACAGTAATATAAATCAACAGTACAACTTTAAAAGAAAATATCTAAAATTTACAACACTCTACTTACTATATGCATCAGCTAACCAGTTAATTAGTCATGGACAATATCACAATATTATCTGTATAGTGAGAACATGAAATCTTTTGACGTGTACGATACTTACCATTCGTACAAGATGTCAGAAAAATACAGCGTTTTAAACAGGAAGCAGGAAAAGTGTTTGAGTAAAGATATCTGGCAGACGAGAACTTACCAGCCATCTGACCAAATATAAGAACTTATCTCACTACAAACATACAAGAATATATAGACGATCAAATCGAGGTATTCTCTACGTTACGTATAGACCCCAGGTCTATTTTAAGTATCCCAGATACTAACGTCACGTTATGTATAGACTCCCAGGTCTATTTTAAGTATCCCAGATACTAACGTCTTTGGAGAATTGCGCTTGGACCCCTGGTCCCTTCTCAGACGTATCTTTAAGTCCCAGACATTAAAGATGTTTGGTCACGTGTTCCCAGAACACTGACACGGATTCAGCTTCAGTGTATGACCGCAATCCCGTATGGCAAAGACAGACAATAAATTCTCTATCTTTACCATCCAGGGACGATCACTGAATCGCGGACGTAGCCCCCACTTGAAAGGATATGTCCCTATATTCTTTAACCCTCGATGTGATGGCCTCTCAGACGTCTGTGAGTGTAAACCTTTAGCCACAAGGAACATGCACAACACAAGCAGTAAAGATTCACACTGTTTATTGTTCGTTTAACAAAAGTATATAAAAGAAAGGATTTAGGGCGTGTATATCCCAAGTCAATAACTAATTGGACAGAACACAAAAAGGGGCTAACATAACATGATTGGCTAGGAACTGCCGCAGTGGAAGGATATGCATATATGGGCAAGTTTGTATTTCAAATAGGGAGGTTGTTCACACGGTATAAGAAAAAGATAAGAGACAAGGACAGTAGCAAGGAATGTGCTGGAACATTAAGTTCTATAACACAAGCAATTCTATGACATTGAAGCAGAGACGAGCTTTAACCCTTTCACCCTGCAAATCCTTTCACCGCTACTGAAACTTAGCACTGACGAGTCTGACTCGGTAGTGCTAATGGGGTGTAGTATGATTGGCCGGATGTCGGGATCCCAGCGCCCAGTATACAGGCGCTGGGAACCTGACCGCCGGAATGCCAGCAGCGGGGCTCGCTGTGCTCGCAATGCTGCAGGCACGGTGGCACACTAAGGGGTAAATTTACTAACATTCGTATTTTCCCGTTTCAGGTCAAAGTTCAATCACGAATGACATCGAAAGTGTAAAACTGCAACTTTTTGAATTTGTTACGACGGATTTACTAAGCTGCCGTATTCGGGTTTTTCTTTTGTTCCGATGTCGATGTCATTCGTGTTTTTTTTTTTTTTTTTTTTACGGCAGTGATTAGCAAAACACTGCCGACTTTTTTACAATGAATCTCGGCCGGATCTGTGTGATCCGTGCTGGGGTTCATTTTTTATTTATTTTTTTAAATTAAACACTGTAAAATCCAAAAAAAAAAATGCGTGGGGTCCCCTCTCCTAAGCATAACCAGCCTCGGGCTCTTTGAGCCGATCCTGGTTGCAGAAATATGGGGAAAAAATTGACAGGTTGGATTTTTGATGCCACGGCCGCAGGGCACTATATCAAAGTGACCCCCGGCTGTGGCATTATCTGTCCAGCTAGTGGAGCCCGGTGCTGGTTTTAAAAATACGGGGGACCCCTACTCTTTTTGTCCCCCGTATTTTTGGAACCAGGACCAGGCGCAGAGCCCGATGCTGGTTGCTTAAATATGGGGGAACCCCTGTCAATTTTTTCCCCATATTTCTGCAACCAGGATCGGCTCAAAGAGCCCGAGGCTGGTTATGCTTAGGAGGGGGGACCCCACGCAATTTTTTTAAAGAAAATAACCACTTTCCCACCCCTTCCCACTGATATACATGCACGGATCTCATGGATCCGTGCATGCCTATCCAATCACGGGGAAAAAAAGCAGGTCTGTTTTTTTTTAGCACTTTTTTACGAGTTGTAATTTTTCACGGCAGTGTTTGTTTGTTTTTTGCTTTGCACTTCTTAGTAAATTACCGAGATTCATACTTAAACAGCCGCGTTTTGACCGATGGTGTATTCATTCGTAATTTTTTTGTTGGACTTCCAAAAAATTACGAATGCCCTCATCACTGCCGTGATTATTGCTTAGTAAATTACCGAGATGACACTTTGATGAAAAAACGGCATCTCGGTCAAAATCGGGACCTTAGTAAATTTACCCCTAAGTGTGCCACACTATTTATTCTCCCTCCGGGGTGTCGTGGACACTGCAAGAGGGAGAATAGTTGTCGGTATTCCAGCGCCGGTATACTGAGTGCCGGGATCCCGACAGTTGGTATATTGAGTGCCACCCGTGCTAATGTGCATGCGTAAACTCAGGTTCACACGTGCATGACTTCCAGCGGAAGGAGCCGAGAGGTGGCGGGACTTCTTCTCATAGGATGGCGAAGGTTCCCGTAGTCAAGCTCCGGAAATGTAGTATTTTTGGAGTTTGATGAATTTAGGTCCCCATACTAGTGTATGAGGAGAGCAGAGCGTGCCAGATCTTAACTGAAAGATACTGTAAGCAAGACATGCAGTATCTGATATCTCCTGCGTTACCTTTATAATGAATTGCTAAAAAGATTTTATCTATACAAAAGTAGGTGAAAAAGAGAGAATGAGAGAGAGAGAGGCAGGTTGAACTTGGAGGTTGTGGTCAGGTGTACAACAATGGGGTAGCAGGTAGTCTCTCATTTGGCCAGTTTGATACTACATGTAATAAACAAAAATGAGATGAAGGGGTGTAAGGACTGTCTCCTCTGGTGGAACAATGAAACACAATTATTTTTTTTCAAATCCGGGAATGAGCATCAAAAACCTTGCACCAATTATAAAGTTTATATATGCAAATCTGTTATTTGTCCTCTTCATTTGTTATGTTGTTACTCTAAAGTTACCCAAAGATGGGAATTTAATACATTTGACATGAGTGGGAATGAAGCACGCCATTAAGGGGTCGTGGCTTAGCCCTCACAGCTCTAACCAGCGCCATTTTCTCCTCACAGAGACGCTGGTCCTTCCAAAACACTGCTGTACAGATCAGAGTGATAAACGAGGGGGGAGCACAGTTGTTTGGTGCAATATTAGTTAAACATAAAAGCACACTATATCATAAGCGCTGTGGAAATGAGCTGGTAAACTCCTTCTGTGTTTCCATGACAGAATGTACTGGGGTCTATCCCTTATAGCCAGTTTAATGTCGGTGGGTGTTTGGTACACGTGTGTCGACATATCTGAGGCTGAGTGCTCTGCCACAAAGGGAATGACTATGTCGACGCTGTCGACTCCAAATAGTACTTGGTACATGTAAATTAATGTCAACATGTCAGTAGAGGTATATTTTTCCCAAGAGAAAACTATATGGGAGACACAGACGTGGGGGGTGACCCTGTTGGCACCAACAATATCTGACTGGATGGATACTGACATGATAATGTGATGCATATCAGAAAAAGCTATACCTATATGTATATGTATGTAGGTAAAGTTACATAGGTTACATAGGTCTGTGGCACGATCACAGACGCGATAATATTTATGGAAGGAGTTCTATTCATAGAAAAGATTTCTCTCAGACCCCTCGGGATCGCAAAAATGTTATTTTGCCCAGTTACTACTCCCTGAGATCGACTCGAATAATATTTCTTATGTCGACCATAATGTTTCCTGATCAGATCCACAAAATCGGCATTCAGTACCTGTTTATACACATTGGAACGTATTAACGTCACTAAGGACCCTGTTGTTCCTGACTAAAGGATATATGTATACGTATTAGATATATATATATATATATATATATATAGATATGTGTGTGTGGGTGCATTTGAAGGTATATTTATGTATATATATAAATATTTATAATGAATGCTGAGGTAAAAGTTATTCCTTCTCATGGATAGAATAAAGTGAGTCACCCCTGTTCTGCACAGGGCTCTGTCACAAAGGATCGTATGCAGGAAGATATGTAATACTCTAATTATGTGTCCGCATGTACGTTGATTATACTAGCATTACATGCGCATGGGGGAGTAGTTATATGCGGGTTACTCCTGAAGTTGAGTCATGTCTATATCATTGCAGCATACTGCCGTGCGACTACAAGGGATATAGGACTCTTGGGTTCGCGGGCCACTTCCATGGCGGTCTCGACTAGGAGGACGTTGTGGATTCACCAATGGAATGCTGAGGCTGACTCTGAGAAGTACTGGAGTATCTTCCCTATGAAGGTGAAACCTGGTTTGGGGATGGCTTTGTTAAGTTGATCTCGGCAGATACCACTGGTAAGTCTACCTTCTTGACCTATGTTCCCTCACAACGGTTGGTGACGCATTATTGTAGGATGCAGTCATTTCGACCGAATGGATACTGTTTTCCCTTTCTTTGCAGGTAGAGAAAGGTGAAAAGGTAAGAGGTCAGCAGCCTTTTCAAGTTCGCAGAAGCAGAAATCATCCTCTGTTTCTACCACATCCACAGCATGTCGATGGGTCTATCTTGCGGGAGCCCACACTGGTGGGACTACGTCTAATACTCTTCAGTCAGTCCTGGAACGGACATGGACCAGTGAGTTTAAGAACAGAGTCCCAAGGGGGACATACTGGAGTTTCCAGACGATTCCACTCACTGATTTTTTCAAATAGACCTTACCGATTCTTCTCTGGACGGGGAGGTAGTATGCAATGCCATACAGGAGTTGGGTCAGGATCAGGTCATTGTCCTGCTGTCCCGGTCACACACACAAAAAAAAAGAGAAAAACCTGTTATTCAAGCTTTTCCGTGCTTCTGAGGCCGGACGACTCGGTCAGAACAATCCCAAAAATTTCTACTTAAGAAGTTGAACTACAAGATGGAATCTCTCAGGGCAGGGATATCCAATCTGTAAAAGGAGAAAGAGGGTATAAGTACGGTTTCTTCCGCATTAGGCTTACCTGCGTTTGCTAGTCAGGATTGTCATTGCCAATTCACCGGAGTGATGGCGGTATGATGGTTTTCCTTCAATAGTAAGAGTCATTATTATTCTGTACTGGGACGCTCTCCTGAGTATGGCGAGGTAAAGAAACAAGTGGTGAAAAAAGTTGTTTTCTCCCTGTCAGTTCTTCAACACAGTGGTTGGCTCCTGAACTTGCCAGAATCACTATTGATCCCAACAAAGCGGTTGTCAGAGTTGGGAATAATGTTAGATACAGAACTGTTGAGAGTTTGTTTCTTCCAGTGGAAAGAGCTCTGAGGATCCAGAGTCGGATCGGATCTGCAACAGTGTCAATTCCATCAATACGTTCCGTTGATAAAGAAGATGGTTGCGGCCTACGAGGCCATTCAGTGAGCAGGTTAAATGCCAGAGAGGTTTTAGCGGGACCTGATAAAGCTGATTATCTTTACAGGAATGAAAGCTGTACCTTAAACACACCTTAAATACACTTTAAACCTTTAGCCGCTGTGGCCGCTATACTTAATTCACACTATGCACCTTTTACGCTATTAGTGTAAAAGGGTTCCATAGTGTACGGACTTTGCGTACACACGCCGCGCTGACGGTACAAAGTACTCACAGCGCGTACACACCCAGAGATACACTTTAAACCTTCTACAGCAATGCAATGCAATAATAATAATAATAATACACTTTAAACCTTAGCAGGGCAATGAGCACACAACACCAATTGTGAGTTTACCGCTGGGTTCCGACACCACAGTGGATTATTTCTGAAAGGGGGTTTACAATACAATTTATACACTACAATACAGGACAATATATATAACAGAATAATGGCTACAGTCAATGTACATACGTGATTGGAATCGCTTGCGCTACCCGGTCCGGTCCTCGGTCTTCACGGGTGATGACCTTCAGAGTCTGTGATAGTGACCTGGCCTGCAGCTGGCTCTTTATACAGTAGATCAAAACATAATACAATAGACACTGTGTGCTCTTCTTCCATTGGTTCGGGGGTGGGACATATCCTGTGCACCGGGGACCATTGGTCAGGTCAAGAAGTGGGCGATGGCTAGGACTTGAGATGTGGTTTCTGTTGTTTGCATCTGAGTTCCCGTCCCATGACCAGTTAAACCCATCACATTAATCATACATAAATCTGGTATTATTAATAACTTAATGTGGTAATATATAATAATGTTCTTATTCCCACCAGATTAATGTTTACGTGACTCTGAACAATATGATCCCACACATGATATGATTATCTATTTCAATCCTCAAGATATACATATATCCACATATATCCATATACTCATGTATGTGTATGTATATATATATATATACATATATATATATATATACACACACACATACTCCTGCTATCACAATTTGTTAGGAATTATATATATATATATATATATATATATATATATATACAAACACATACATCTCCAAGAGTTTAGACTATGAATGTTAATATCTTAGATTTCTAAATGCCTGGTTTGTGTTTTGGTTAGCTATTGTTAATTGATTTTCTAACATCTTCAGTTCCTGGGTATTGTCTCTTCGTTTGTTTTTGTCTTCAAGTGAGACAATGACAATCCAGTACTCATTGTTTTAAATAGAAACTCGGCTATCCTAGTAAACAAAGGTGTTTGCCTTCTTCATAGAATTTCAAAGCTTAGTGTAAATAAGGCCATTGTATTTTAGTCTCTGGGAGTTTTAATTTATGTGTGACTGATCTTCATGCTATTTAGAAGAAAAAGCAGACAGTGTGGGATTTATACAATATATATATTAGATTTATGATATGTCTTTGTGGCTTTTCCATGAGAGTACAAATTCCACTGTAATTACTCATACCACGCTCTAATGCGCAGTACCGCGGGAGCGACAATACGCAATTTGCGAATATGTGCACGCACAGCCGAACACGCACGCACACCGAGGCCACCTATGTGGTGTTTGTATGTAATGTGTGTTTTGTAATATTTTCTGACTTCGATAGACCAGTTGGACATGTGGTCCGGGTCTCACCTGCACATGCACCAGAAAATAACCCTATATTCCAGGACCAGAATCTCTCTCCTGTTTTGGCTGCACAGTTCTCACCTCCTAGAGGGACGAAGGTTCGGGATCCAGGAGTGGATCCTGGTTTCCATGGATGCAAGTCTCCGAGGCTGGAGAGCAGTCTTTCAGGGGGAAGAGTTTCCGGGGAAGATGGTCAAGCCAGGAAGCTTGTCTGCAATAAACATTCTGGAATTGAGGGCTATTTACAACGGCCTTCTGCAAGCGGAACACCTTCTTGGCAATCTGCCGTCTTAATTCAGCCGGACAATTTAACAGCAGTGGCGTACGTAAACCGCCAGGGCGGACGAAGAGCAGAGCGGCAATGGCAGAAGCCACAAAAGTTTTCCGCTGGGCGGAAAGACATGTAAGCGCTCTGTCAGTGGTCTTCATTCTGAATGTAGACAACTGGGAACCAGACTTCCTCAGCAGACACGATCTCCATCCAGGAGAGTGGGGTCTTCATCAAGAGGTCTTTGCAGAAGTGACAAGTCGTTGGGGAATTCCTCAAATAGATATGCTGGCGTCTCGCCTCAACAAGAAACTTCAGAGATATTGTTCCAGGTCGATAGCGATAGCGGTGGACGCCCTAGTGAGACCGTGGGTGTTTCAGTCGGTCTATGTGTTCCCTCCACTTCCACTCATTCCGAAGGTGATAAAGATCATAAGAAGAACAAAGGTTCAGGCGATCCTCATTGTTCCGGACTGGCCAAGGAGGGCTTGGTATCCAGATCTTCAAGGGACCTGTTACAGCAAGGACCGTGCGTGTATCAAGTCTTACCGCTGCTGCGTTTGTCAGCATGGCGGTTGAACGCCAAATCCTAGCCCGAAAGGGTATTCCCAGTGAAGTCATTCCCACGCTGCTTCAGGCTAGAAAAGAAGTAACGCCGAAGCTTTACCACCGTATTTGGAGAAAATATGTGTCTTGATGTGAATCCAAGAAGGCTCCTACGGAAGAATTTCACCTGAGGCGTTGGCTCCATTTTTTGCAAACAGGGTGGATGTGGGCCTAAGGTTAGGCTCCATTAAAGTACAAATTTCGGCCTTATCTATTTTCTTTCAGAAAGAATTGGCCTTCCTTTCAGAAGTTCAGACCTTCATGAAGGGCATGCTGCACATCCAACCTCCCTTTGTGCCCCCAGTGGCACTATTGGATCTTATTGTGGTGTTGCAGTTCCTGCAATCTCATTGGTTTGAACCTTTGCGTAAGGTTGAGTTGAAATTCTTTACTTGGAAAGTAGTGTCTGAATTGGCGGCTTTGTCTCACAAAAGCCCCTATTTAATCTTCCATGCAGATAGAGCATAGTTGAGAACTCGTCAGCAATTTCTGCCAAAAGTGGTTTAATCGTTTCACGTAAACCAGCCTATTGTGGTGCCAGTGGCTACTGACGCCTTGGAGGAATCAAAGTCTCTCAATGTGGTCAGAGCTTTCAAAATCTATGTCGCCAGAACGGCTCAGATTAGGAAAGCAGAGGCTCTGTTTGTCCGGTGGGTTCCCAACAAGATTGGGGCTCCTGCTTCCAAGCAGACTATTGCACGCTGTATCTGTAATACGATTCAGCAGGTTCATTCTATGGCAGGATTGCCATTGCCGAAATCAGTGAAAGCCCATTCTACCAGAAAGGTGGGCTCATCCTGGGCGGCTGCCGAGGGGTCTTGGCATTACAGCTTTGCCGAGCTGCTACTTGGTCGGGATCAAACACCTTTGCGAAGTTTTACAAGTTTGATTCCCTGGCTGATGAGGACCTCTTGTTTGGTCAATCGGTGCTGCAGAGTCATCCGCACTCTCCCGCCCGTTCTAGAGCTTTGGTATAAACCCCATGGTTCTTGAAGCATCCCCAGCATCCTCTAGGATGTATGAGAAAATAGGATTTTAATACCTACCGGTAAACCCTTTTCTCTTAGTCCGTAGAGGATGCTGGGCGCCCGCCCCAGTGCATACTGTATCTGCAGTTATTGGGTATGTTTGCACACATGGGGGTATATTTACTAAGCTCCCGATTTTGACCGAGATGCCGTTTTTTCTTCAAAGTGTCATCTCGGTTAATCTCGGTCATTTACTAAACACTAATCACGGCAGTGATGAGGGCATTCGTAATTTTTTGCTAGTTCAGGTAAAAAATTACGAATGAATACACCATCGGTCAAATTACGCCTGTTTAGATATGAATCTCGGTCATTTACTAAGAAGTGCAAAGCAAAAAAACACAAAACACTGCCGTGAAAAATTACAACTCGTAAAAAAGTCCTAAAAAAAACAGACCTGCTTTTTTTTTCCGTGATTTGAGATGCATGCAGGGATCCATGAGATCCGTGCATGTATATCAGTGGGAAGGGGTGGGAAAGTGCTTATTTTTGCCAAAAAAATTGCGTGGGGTCCCCCCTCCTAAGCATAACCAGCCTCGGGCTCTTTGAGCCGATCCTGGTTGCAGAAATATGGGGAAAAAAATGACAGGGGTTCCCCCATATTTAAGCAACCAGCATCGGGCTCTGCGCCTGGTCCTGGTCCCAAAAATACGGGGGACAAAAAGAGTAGGGGTCCCCCGTATTTTTAAAACTAGCACCGGGCTCCACTAGCTGGACAGATAATGCCACAGCCGGGGGTCACTTTTATACAGCGCCCTGCGGCCGTGGCATCAAAAATCCAACTAGTCACCCCTGGCCGGGGTACCCTGGGGGAGTGGGGACCCCTTCAATCAAGGGGTCCCCCCCCCAGCCACCCAAGGGCCAGGGGTGAAGCCCGAGGCTGTCCCCCCCCATCCAATGGGCTGCGGATGGGGAGGCTGATAGCCATTTGTGATAATGAAAAGATATTGTTTTTAGTAGCAGTACTACAAGTCCCAGCAAGCCTCCCCCGCATGCTGGTACTTGGAGAACCACAAGTACCAGCATGCGGCGGAAAAACGGGCCCGCTGGTACCTGTAGTACTACCACTAAAAAAATACCCAAAAAAACACAAGACACACACACCGTGAAAGTATAATTTTATTACATACATACACACATACATACATACTTACCTTATGTTCTCACGCAGGTCGGTCCTCTTCTCCAGTAGAATCCAAGGGCTACCTGTTGAAGAAATTCTACTCACCAGATCCATGGGTCCAGGCTCCTCGGCAAATCCAGGGTTAATCCACGTACTTGAATAAATAAAAAAAAACGGTGTCCCGACCACGAACTGAAAGGGGACCCATGTTTGCACATGGGTCACCTTCCCACGAATGCCAGAAACCCACTTTGACTTCTGTCTAAGTGGGTTTCTTCAGCCAATCAGGGAGTGCCACGTTGTAGCACTCTCCTGATCAGCTGTGTGCTGCTGTCCTCACTGACAGGCGGCACACGGCAGTGTTACAATGTAGCGCCTATGCGCTCCATTGTAACCAATGCTGGGAACTTTCTGCTCAGCGGTGACGTCACTTTAGGTCAACCGCAGGGCAGAAAGTTCCCATCATTGGTTACAATGTAAAAAAAAAACGGCAGTGTTTTGCTAATCACTGCCGTAAAAATAGGTAAAAAAAAACGAATGACATCGACATCGGAAGAAAAGAAAAACCCGAATACGACAGCTTAGTAAATCCATCGTAATCAATTCAAAAAGTTGCAGTTTTACACTGTCGATGTCATTCGTGATTGAACTTTGACCTTTTTTCGGAAATTACGAATCTTAGTAAATTTACCCCATGGTGTGTTGCGTTTAAGTCAGCCTGTTGCTGACGATATTCATGCCATGGCATGCGTTATGCTGTTATTGGTTGTGTTACACACACAGGTTGTGTTACGCTTTATGTCAGCGTTGTGCTGCATATTCTTCATGCCGTCGGCTGGTTTTCTATTGAATGCCACGTTCTGCAGCATACTGGAGGTGTGAGCTGGTAAGATGCTCACTGTGGTTTATCAATAAATTATTTCCTCAAAATGTCCGTCTCCCTGGGCACTGTTACTTAAACTGGAGTCTGGAGGAGAGCCATAGAGGGAGGAGCCAGTTCACACCCATTTAAAGTCTTAAAGGGTGCCCATGTCTCCTGCGGATCCCGTCTATACCCCATGGTTCTTGAAGCATCCCCAGCATCCTCTACGGACTAAGAGAAAAGGATTTACAGGTAGGTATTAAAATCCTATTTTCTCATATATCCTAGAGGATGCTGGGGATGCTTCAAGAACCATGGGGTTTATACCAAAGCTCTAGAACGGGCGGGAGAGTGCGGATGACTCTGCAGCACCGATTGACCAAACAAGAGGTCCTCATCAGCCAGGGAATCAAACTTGTAAAACTTCGCAAAGGTGTTTGATCCCGACCAAGTAGCAGCTCGGCAAAGCTGTAATGCCAAGACCCCTCGGCAGCCGCCCAGGATGAGCCCACCTTTCTGGTAGAATGGGCTTTCACTGATTTCGGCAATGGCAATCCTGCCATAGAATGAACCTGCTGAATCGTATTACAGATACAGCGTGCAATAGTCTGCTTGGAAGCAGGAGCCCCAATCTTGTTGGGAACCCACCGGACAAACAGAGCCTCTGCTTTCCTAATCTGAGCCGTTCTGGCGACATAGATTTTGAAAGCTCTGACCACATTGAGAGACTTTGATTCCTCCAAGGCGTCAGTAGCCACTGGCACCACAATAGGCTGGTTTACGTGAAACGATTAAACCACTTTTGGCAGAAATTGCTGACGAGTTCTCAACTATGCTCTATCTGCATGGAAGATTAAATAGGGGCTTTTGTGAGACAAAGCCGCCAATTCAGACACTACTTTCCAAGTAAAGAATTTCAACTCAACCTTACGCAAAGGTTCAAACCAATGAGATTGCAGGAACTGCAACACCACAATAAGATCCAATAGTGCCACTGGGGGCACAAAGGGAGGTTGGATGTGCAGCATGCCCTTCATGAAGGTCTGAACTTCTGAAAGGAAGGCCAATTCTTTCTGAAAGAAAATAGATAAGGCCGAAATTTGTACTTTAATGGAGCCTAACCTTAGGCCCACATCCACCCTGTTTGCAAAAAATGGAGCCAACGCCTCAGGTGAAATTCTTCCGTAGGAGCCTTCTTGGATTCACATCAAGACACATATTTTCTCCAAATACGGTGGTAAAGCTTCGGCGTTACTTCTTTTCTAGCCTGAAGCAGCGTGGGAATGACTTCACTGGGAATACCCTTTCGGGCTAGGATTTGGCGTTCAACCGCCATGCTGACAAACGCAGCCGCGGTAAGACTTGATACACGCACGGTCCTTGCTGTAACAGGTCCCTTGAAGATCTGGATACCAAGCCCTCCTTGGCCAGTCCGGAACAATGAGGATCGCCTGAACCTTTGTTCTTCTTATGATCTTTATCACCTTCGGAATGAGTGGAAGTGGAGGGAACACATAGACCGACTGAAACACCCACGGTCTCACTAGGGCGTCCACCGCTATCGCTATCGACCTGGAACAATATCTCTGAAGTTTCTTGTTGAGGCGAGACGCCAGCATATCTATTTGAGGAATTCCCCAACGACTTGTCACTTCTGCAAAGACCTCTTGATGAAGACCCCACTCTCCTGGATGGAGATCGTGTCTGCTGAGGAAGTCTGGTTCCCAGTTGTCTACATCCAGAATGAAGACCACTGACAGAGCGCTTACATGTCTTTCCGCCCAGCGGAAAACTTTTGTGGCTTCTGCCATTGCCGCTCTGCTCTTCGTCCGCCCTGGCGGTTTACGTACGCCACTGCTGTTAAATTGTCCGGCTGAATTAAGACGGCAGATTGCCAAGAAGGTGTTCCGCTTGCAGAAGGCCGTTGTAAATAGCCCTCAATTCCAGAATGTTTATTGCAGACAAGCTTCCTGGCTTGACCATCTTCCCCGGAAACTCTTCCCCCTGAAAGACTGCTCTCCAGCCTCGGAGACTTGCATCCATGGAAACCAGGATCCACTCCTGGATCCCGAACCTTCGTCCCTCTAGGAGGTGAGAACTGTGCAGCCAAAACAGGAGAGAGATTCTGGTCCTGGAATATAGGGTTATTTTCTGGTGCATGTGCAGGTGAGACCCGGACCACATGTCCAACTGGTCTATCGAAGTCAGAAAATATTACAAAACACACATTACATACAAACACCACATAGGTGGCCTCGGTGTGCGTGCGTGTTCGGCTGTGCGTGCATGTCAATTTTCACAGACGATACTAAACTGTGTCGAGTAATTAATTCAGACAAGGATGTGGAGTCTCTACGGAATGATTTATCCAGACTGGAGGTCTGGGCAGACAAATGGAGAATGAGGTTCAATATCGAAAATGTAAAGTTATGCACTTTGGGACTAAGAGCAATCGGGCAGCCTATAAATTAAATGGGGAAAATGTAGGGATAACGGTAGTTGAAAAGGATTTGGGTGTGCTCATCTATAATAGACTTAGTAGCAGTACGCAATGTCATAGTGCAGCAACAAAAGCAAATAAGATGTTAGCATGCATAAAACGGGGAATGGAGACAAGGGGGTATATTTACTAACATTCGTAATTTTCAGTTTGTGGTCAAAGTACAATCGCGATTGACATCGAAAGTGTAATTGTGCAACTTTTTGAATTGATTACGCCTAATTTACTAAGCTGTCGTATTTTTTTTTTTACTGTTGTCCGATGTCGAAGTCATTCGTATTTTGTGGTGGTTTTTTTTCGGGCGATTTTGATGTTTTGCGGCCGTGATTTGTGTTTTTTTTACGACTGCGTCACATGTCTGTTACGGCAGTGATTTTAATTTCGCGTCCGCGTTTTCAGTCCTAAGTTTCGTTTTTATCACGCGTACGTGATTGGTTGTATTTGTGATGGAGGAGTGTCTGTGCACATTACTATAAAACCGCCCCAAACACACCGCACCTCGTGGGTTTAGCTAGTGGAGAGGAGAGAGGAAGGTGTATTTGGAGTTGGTGAGTTTGGTGGATTTTTTGGTGGATTTGGAGAGGAGTTTTGTGATTGTTGAGTGCTGTACTGTGTGTGTAAGTAGTCTTGTCATATTTGTTGTCTAGTTTTTTCAGAGTTTGTAAACTTTTTTGTCCTTGTTTTTTTCCCCAAGTCTTTTGTCATTGTTTGTGAGTGAGTGAGTGTGTGTGTGTTGGCTGTGTGGTGTGTAGTAGTAGTAGTGGAGGAGTGTGTTTTGTGTTTTATTTTTTCTGTGTTTTGTGTCGTTTGTCCTAATTATGTCTGACTCAGAGGTCAGTGTGGTGGAGGAGGTTAGTGAGAGGGAGGAGATGAGTGAGGTGGAGGTGAGTGAGAGGGAGGAGGTGAGTGAGGTGGAGGGGGTTAGTGAGAGGGAGGAGGAGAGTGAGGAGGAGGAGGGGGTGCCTGTTGCTCAGTTTTCAAGTGATAGTGATGGTGCTGTGGCTCCGCAGCCACGCACCACTACCAAGACTGGCCGTAATGTAAAGTTCAGCTATGCTGAAAACATGGCGTTGGTGCGGGAGCTGATGAGGCATCATCGGCAATTGTTTGGCCAGGATGCTGCCAAGGTGTCCTCCCGCAGGAAATCTGTCCTGTGGGGGAAAGTAATAGTGGCAGTTAATAGTGAGGGTGTGGTGAGGCGGACTGAGGACACGTGTCGCAAGAGGTTTTACGACATCAAGCGCCGTGTCAAGGCCAAGATGGCCAAGGAGGCAAAATCAGCCCGCCAAACCGGGGGTGGCCCCCCCTTTCCGGGCAACCTATCGTGACTGGGAGGAGCCTGTGCGGGCACTGATTCCTGCAGAAGTGGTGTCTGCAACTCATGTCCGGGATTCGGACCGCCCTACGCAGGATGGTGAGTTGGAATTTATAAAAAGTTTTTTTTTTTTTTTTTAAATGATCAGGCAGCAAAATTAAATTTTTAATTTAAGTATGCATACATTGTGTTGGTCATGTATTGCAGGCCTGAGCACCCTTAAGGTGTATTTTTGTTTTTAAACTGCATTTCCCATCATGCCTTGGCTGTTTTTTTCTTTTATTGAATGCAAAATCAGGTGCAGTGCATGCTGGTATGTGTAGTTCCAATACTTAATATGAGATATTTCTTGCCCATAGCTGTTGTATCTAATAGCAGCTTTGTATGATTTGTGTGTGTGTTTTTTAAAGTATTTTTAATTATAATAAATTTTGGTTTAAGTTGCAAGTAATCAAACTCTGCAATATCTTGCACACAATTCATCAATGTTACTGTTTTATTTAGTGCAACACCATGTTCATTTTTATAGATAAACCAAATTAAGTAATCACGAAGATGTTAACCAGAAATTAGTTTACTTTACAATACGTACAAGATGGTTCCAGTACACTAAGGTTTTGCAGTTATCAATGTTTTTTACAAGTATGGTAATAATGTTGTTAACACTTTTTCAACAGTACGCCAGACCAGCCGCCCAGACAGGCCCCAGCCAACTGATGAGGATGCTGGTATTGCAGGTAAGAATTCACTGTAGTCACATATTCTGCAAACACATAGAAGTACAAAATATTAATGTTTATATATTCAGATAGGTTCTACTTCTGTAAGCCGACCTCCTCTAAGGCGCCCATCACAGGGCTCGGCTAACTTACCCAGGAGGCCAAGCAAGACACGGCGTCTTGAATCCGAATCTGCGGCTCCATCTTCCCCACCCAGGCGGCGCATCTCCGCAGTCTCACCCCAGCCACCACAAGCACTATTGGCTAGTCCACAAAGTGATGAGCCACGATCACCTCAGTTATCTGGTGAGTAAAAACTTACAATAAGCACATACAAAATAATATACACAGTACAGTTACTATGATGTGAGTTGTAGTTGAGATTACATGTTTGCCATAACAACCAAACAGATTTCACGTATTAACTTTTTGAAGGTGCAAATGCATAAATTAAATAAATCTTATTGGTTGGTATGGGCAACATCACATTTAAAATTGAACAGCCATCGTAATAAATTTAGTACACACACGTGCCCAGAAAAAAAACAGCAAATTACTCACCAAAAACAAACCAGCACCACCCCCTGAACACCATTATAGTGTTCACACACCTCCCCTGTCCTGGAGGTAGACTGCTTACTTGATCCGCTCCTCTGGACCATCCAGGTGAGCAGTCTATATCCTGGACAGGGGAGGTGACAGAACACTGTAATGCTGTGGAGGGGAGGTAGTTAGGTGAGGATTCCGGCAGTCAGTCTATGTGCACGCATGTGATGGGATCTATGTGTTTTGAATCAAAATATTCCTCGTTTAGAAAAACACAATTCTAAAAAAAAACAAAAAACAGTATAATTCATTTTGAAATGTTTAGGCCAACCAAATATATTATGTGGAAAGTAAACAGTGCATGTTGCCCACCCCATACAGAACCAACCTTGATGCCCGACGTTGGCCAGCAGGAACAAGACCAACAGGCCACCTACACACTAAACCTAACACCCGTTGTCCAGACCCAGCCAACCCAGCCGCAGGATATCCCCCAAGCCTCCATTACTCCACAACTGTGTTAGGGTCTCCTGCCCTGTGCTGCCACGTCGTCATGGCAACCGGGAGACAAGTGCTAGTGGAGTAACCTGAGCGCAGCTGATACTCCGGTTCGGGTCTTTTGCTGTGCAGTGGTTATAGGCTCTGTGCACGGCAGGGGATCCGGTGCTGGTTTTTGTGCTCACAGTCTGTGAGGTCTGAGTGGGGCGTGGACAGCACCTGCTTTATAAGGCCTCTTTTCAGGGTAAGCAGATGCTGCTGAATCTTTGTTGGTTAGTCAGTTCATGAAAGTTAGCCAGTACTGTGTAGCTTTGTATTTGTTTGTTGCTTACTGCAAATAGGCCTGGGGATTTGGTATTACACTCTGCCAATCCAGACCTAGCAGTAAGACTGGAGTCAGTCGTTTAGCTTGCTGGGGTTCTGTTACTACTCTGTGAACTTAGCAAGTTTGCGGCTGTATTCTAAGACTTGCCTGTCTAATCCTGTCTCACTGTGCTAGGTGTCAGGGGTCAGTTTAGTGGCAGTAAGCTAAAACCTGTGCACTGCAAGTGAGAATCAGGATTGTGGAGTCTCTCCTTGTGTCTATCATTCCATCTCTGACCAAGGAGTTTACTGCCACACCCGTTGGTAACCCTTTAGGGTTTTGCTGTTGCCCTTAGCAACAGCATTTCGGGTTCTCTACGTATTAAAACACAACATCTTGCTATTTCCATCTGAGCAGTTCTAATACAAGGGAGATACCCAGTTCCTTAGCCTCTGGGCTTCTCTGTTCACTTTGTGTGTATTTTGTTACCCTATCACCTTCTGTGTACGTTATGTCATATTCCCCAGTTTGTCTGTGAGTCCATTTGTTTTGCATAACAGTTCAAACACCAGTACATTCCTGCAGACACTGGAGTGCATAACAGTTCTGACACCAGTACTTTCCTGCAGGCACTGGTGTGCATAACATATTCAGCAGCCTAATACTCCTGTTGAAATTTTGTGGGAATATGGAGCATACCCCTCAAAATACGTTGCAACAGGTGGTCGATCAGGTGCAGGTCCTGACTCGACAATTTAATGATTTGTCCATTAAAATGCACACCTCCCAGGCTGCTGGCGGAGCTCCCGCAGCAGCAGCACCTGCAGGGGTTAAGGAGCCGAAAGTAAATCTCCCGGATCGTTTTTCTGGAGATCGCTCGCAGTTCTTTTGTTTCAAGGAGAGCTGCAAGCTATACTTCCGGCTTAGGCCTCAGTCTTCTGGGTCGGAGATTCAGCGGGTGGGCATAGTGATTTCCTTGCTACAAGGAGACCCACAGGTCTGGGCATATGGGTTGCAGCCTGACTGTCCGTCGCTTAAAAGTGTTGATGCTTTTTTTACGGCACTGGGCATGTTGTATGATGACCCTGACAAGACGGCCTCAGCCGAGGCTCAGATTTCGATCCTTAAGCAAGGGCGAAGGCCAGTTGAGGTTTACTGTACGGAGTTTCGGAGGTTGGCCCATGATACCCAGTGGAATGACCCAGCCCTGAGACACCAGTACCGAAGAGGTCTTTCTAACCAGATAAAGGACCAACTGGTACAATATCCCTTGCCTGATAGCTTGGATCAGCTCATGCAGTTATCCATCCGGGTGGATAGACGGCTGAGAGAGCGTAGGCTTGAAAGGGAGACTGAGATTTCCTTCCTTCCCAAGGGAACCTCAGACTCTGAGGAATTTTCTGAGGAGCCTATGCAGATTGGGGCTACCCGCCTCTCCTCGCGTGAGAAGACGCGGAGGAGACAGCAGGGCTTGTGTTTGTACTGTGGGAATAAAGGTCATGTGGTAGTATCATGCCCAGAAAAGCCGGAAAACTTCAGGGCCTGAGGGTGATGGGAAATATCCTGTCAGGCCAGAAGTCAGAATTTCCCAAGAAGACTTTTATCATTCCGGTGACCTTGAAGATCCTCGGTCAAACTGTCAAGACTGAGGCCTTTGTGGACAGTGGGGCCGACGGGGTTTTTATGGACCGCCAATTCGCCCTGAAACACTCTGTTCCCTTAGTACCCTTGGCATCGGAAATTGAGATTTGTGGGTTAAACGGGGAACCATTATCCCAAGGTAAAATTACCTCTTGCACTAGCCAGATTTCTTTGTTTATTGGAGCCACACACTCTGAAAAATTGTCCTTTTATGTGACTGTCTGTACTTTTGCCCCATTGGTGTTGGGGTTACCCTGGTTAAGGGCCCACAATCCTCAATTTGACTGGGTCTCTGGGGAGATTCTTAGTTGGGGTACTGATTGTTTCAGGAGTTGCTTGAGCCTTCCAGTCAGGCTCTCGCAGCTAAGTTTGCCAGGATTGCCAGGGTGTTATGCAGATTTTGCGGACGTGTTCTCCAAAAAAGTTGCAGAGGTACTACCTCCCCATCGCCCCTATGACTGTGCCATTGATTTGTTGCCAAATGCTAAGCTTCCCAAGAGCAGGTTGTACTCCCTGTCACGTCCTGAGACTCAGGCTATGGCAGAGTACATTCAGGAGAACTTGGCTAAGGGATTTATCAGACCTTCACAGTCTCCAGTTGGGTCGGGGTTCTTCTTCGTGGGTAAAAAGGACGGTTCGTTGCGACCCTGCATCGACTTCAGGGAATTGAACCGTATCACGATTAAAAACTCATACCCACTGCCTCTCATTTCGGTCTTGTTTGACCAGCTTCGTACTGCCACCATTTTTTCTAAGATTGACCTACGCGGTGCGTACAATCTAATCCGAATAAGAGAGGGGGATGAATGGAAGACTGCCTTTAATACCCACTCAGGGCATTATGAATATTTGGTGATGCCTTTTGGGCTCTGTAATGCCCCGGCAGTCTTCCAGGATTTCATGAATGATGTGCTCAGGGAATATTTGGATAGATTCTTAGTTGTATACTTAGATGACATCCTAATCTTCTCCCATTCCCTGGAGGAACATCGGAAGCATGTACGCTTAGTCCTCCAGAAACTCAGAGACCACCGGCTTGGGGCGAAGCTGGAGAAGTGCGAATTTGAAGTTCAGCAAATCGCATTTCTAGGATATATTATCTCCCCAGAAGGTTTCCAAATGGAGGGTTCCAAGGTACAGGCAGTCCTGGATTGGGTGCAGCCCACTAGTTTGAAGGCGCTTCAGCGTTTCCTGGGCTTTGCGAATTTTTATAGACGATTTATCGCTGGATTTTCGTCTATAGTGGCGCCCTTGGTGGCACTCACTAAGAAAGGGGCGGATGTTGCTCACTGGTCTTGTGAGGCTAAAGCGGCTTTTGCCCGTCTCAAAAGGGCATTTGTTTCGGCCAAGGTGCTGCGACACCCAGATCCAGAGCGTCCTTTTGTGGTGGAGGTGGATGCCTCTGAGATGGGTATTGGGGCAGTGCTTTCTCAGATGGGAGTGTCTGATAATCGCCTTCATCCCTGTGCTTACTTTTCCCGTAAATTTTCGCCTGCCGAGATGAATTATGACGTGGGTAACCGGGAATTGTTGGCTATTAAGGATGCACTCGAGGAGTGGAGACACTGGCTTGAGGGGGCTAAGTTTGTGGTCTCAATTCTCACTGACCATAAGAATCTGGCATATTTAGAGTCAGCGAAGCGTCTCAATGCCAGGCAGGCACGATGGGCTTTGTTTTTTGCTCGCTTTAATTTTTTGATAACATATCGCCCTGGGTCAAAAAACATCAAGGCTGATGCGCTCTCGCGGAGTTTTGCTCCAATCCAGGAGACCACCGAGGAGCCGTTGCCCATTGTTTCCCCATCATGTATTAAAGTGGGCATTACCCAGGACCTCTTATCATTAGTCCTTAGAGCACAGGAGCAGGCTCCTCCAGACCTTCCGGTAGGTCTTTTGTTTGTGCCTCCTAGGTTAAGACAGCGAGTGTTCCTGGAATTCCATGCCAAGAAGTCGGCAGGTCACCCGGGTATTGCCAGAACTCGGGAGTTGCTATCTAGGGCGGTGTGGTGGCCCTCGGTGGCTAAGGATGTGGATCAGTGGGTTCGGGCATGTGACATCTGTGCCCGAAATAAGACTCCTAGAGGGGTTCCTGTTGGCCCATTACATCCACTCTCTATCCCATCTAAGCCATGGACCCACATTTCAATGGATTTTGTGGTGGACTTGCCCAAATCCTCGGGGATGACAGCCATCTGGGTTGTCGTTGACAGGTTTTCGAAGATGGCGCACTTCGTTCCACTGGTTGGGCTGCCATCAGCCAGACGCCTGTCTGAATTATTTATGCTGCATGTTGTGCGTCTCCACGGGTTGCCACTTGATGTGGTCTCTGACCGCGGATCCCAGTTTGTGGCCAAATTCTGGAGGGCATTTTGTTCCGATCTCCAGATTTCTGTCAGCTTGTCGTCAGGCTACCATCCGCAGTCTAATGGGCAGACTGAAAGGGTGAACCAGTCCTTGGAGCAGTTCCTCAGGTGTTATGTCTCCAAGTGTCAGACTGACTGGGTTGCTCATCTGTCCATGGCGGAGTTTGCCTATAACAACGCGGCTCACTCTGCTACAGGGATCTCTCCCTTCCTTTGTGTGTATGGGCATCATCCTAAGGCCAATTCTTTTGACCCCCTGGACTCCACGCCTGGTGGTTCCTCTGTGGTTTCGGTCCTTAGAGGTATTTGGCGGAAAGTGAAGAAAGCCCTTGTGTCTGTGTCATTAGTGACCAAAAGGGTTTTTGATAAGCGGAAAAGACCCTGCAGCTTCAAATTAGGAGACTTCGTCTGGTTGTCAACCAAGAATTTGAAGTTGAGACAGCCATCTCATAAGTTAGGCCCCCGGTTCATCGGCCCTTATAAGATCACCAGGGTTATCAATCCGGTGGCATTTCAGTTAGATCTGCCCCGTTCTTTGGGTATCAATAAAACATTTCATTGTTCCCTTTTAAAACGGGCGATTAGTAATCCTTCTTCCAGTGGAAGACCTTCCCCTCTTCTGATACGTGGCCAGAGGGAGTTTGTTGTTGAAAGGATTCTTGACTCCAAGGTGGTTCGGGGTCGGCTGTCATTTTTGGTGCACTGGAAGGGGTATGGCCCGGAGGAGCGGTCGTGGGTGCGCAGTTGTGATCTTCATGCCCCCAGACTGATACGCTCTTTCTTCTCGCAGTTCCCCGATAAACCCGGTGGTAGGGGTTCTTTGACCCCTCGTCAGAGGGGGGGTACTGTTAGGGTCTCCTGCCCTGTGCTGCCACGTCGTCATGGCAACCGGGAGACAAGTGCTAGTGGAGTAACCTGAGCGCAGCTGATACTCCGGTTCGGGTCTTTTGCTGTGCAGTGGTTATAGGCTCTGTGCACGGCAGGGGATCCGGTGCTGGTTTTTGTGCTCACAGTCTGTGAGGTCTGAGTGGGGCGTGGACAGCACCTGCTTTATAAGGCCTCTTTTCAGGGTAAGCAGATGCTGCTGAATCTTTGTTGGTTAGTCAGTTCATGAAAGTTAGCCAGTACTGTGTAGCTTTGTATTTGTTTGTTGCTTACTGCAAATAGGCCTGGGGATTTGGTATTACACTCTGCCAATCCAGACCTAGCAGTAAGACTGGAGTCAGTCGTTTAGCTTGCTGGGGTTCTGTTACTACTCTGTGAACTTAGCAAGTTTGCGGCTGTATTCTAAGACTTGCCTGTCTAATCCTGTCTCACTGTGCTAGGTGTCAGGGGTCAGTTTAGTGGCAGTAAGCTAAAACCTGTGCACTGCAAGTGAGAATCAGGATTGTGGAGTCTCTCCTTGTGTCTATCATTCCATCTCTGACCAAGGAGTTTACTGCCACACCCGTTGGTAACCCTTTAGGGTTTTGCTGTTGCCCTTAGCAACAGCATTTCGGGTTCTCTACGTATTAAAACACAACATCTTGCTATTTCCATCTGAGCAGTTCTAATACAAGGGAGATACCCAGTTCCTTAGCCTCTGGGCTTCTCTGTTCACTTTGTGTGTATTTTGTTACCCTATCACCTTCTGTGTACGTTATGTCATATTCCCCAGTTTGTCTGTGAGTCCATTTGTTTTGCATAACAGTTCAAACACCAGTACATTCCTGCAGACACTGGAGTGCATAACAGTTCTGACACCAGTACTTTCCTGCAGGCACTGGTGTGCATAACAAACTGCTCCAAGCTCCACCCCGGCAACAAGTACCCGATGACTTTTGGTCCAGTTGGACAAGCCAACAGACCCAAAACAATGCCTGCCTGACCGCCCACACCCAACACCTTGCCAGTCTGCCCCATCATCTGCCGCGCATTAGTCGCAACTCGGGCAGACTGATTGTCCAAGTAGGTCGAATAGCCACTTCTATGGATCAAATTCGGGCCGACAACAATCAAATGCTGGCTCATTTGACGCGCATCATTGATGAGCAACAACGCCAGCAGCAAACACTCATCCAACTGATACAACACAATCAGGTTGTGAATGAGTCATTGTCCAGGATTGTGGCAAGCCACACTGCAACCAACTGAATGCCAGCATCCATAATTTAAGCCAGAACATCTCTTTGATGGCAGCACAACAAGTGAGCTCCAGCTCTGGAACCACGACCCCTAGCCAAACGCCAGTAACCTCCCCTGTTCGTCGATCCTCCCGAACACGTGCCAGTGAGCCAGCACAAAGCACGGCACCCAGCACACACAAGCGAAAAAAATAAAAAATAAAAAACTTTTGTGTAACACAATAAAAATTTGATCATTTCAATCACACAACTTCCAGTGTCCGTGTCAAACATTGTAGAAGACGCTATGTATGTATGTTTTTCTGGGGTAATGAATTACAATGTATTTATCTCAAAAACTAACTACAATGTACACACCACTATAAACAACAAACATTAAGTAACAAAACACATAATCACACCTACAATAATGTATTGCAAAGGGTTTAGGCAAGGTTAATTACATCCAACAAAAACTTACCTGCAAAATACCGCTGAATCACTTCTTGCCTTACCTGCCTCCCTACATCTGTACTCACACTGTCACCAGATGTTTCTAACTCCTCTGCTTGCTGACTGCTTTCTCCCTCATCATGTGCCAGATGTTGATTCAAACACAGATTATGGAGAAAACAGCAGCAGAACACAATCCTAGTCACCTTGGAGGGACTATACAAGAAAAGGCCAGCAGATTTATCCAGACACCGAAACCGTGATTTCAGCACACCAAAACATCTTTCTATCACATTCCGCGTAGCCTTATGTGCATGATTGTAACTGTGTTCAGCAGGAGAATCAGGTTGGGACAATGGAGTAAGGAGCCAAGAGAAGCAGCCATAACCACCATCACCTGAAAAACATATATAGGCAACATTAGTACATGTGTATGATTATTAATTACCCTATACAAAAATGGAGTTTGTAGTTAAAAGACATACACACAACACATTTGGAACATACCCAGCAGCCAGCCATCAGGCATTTGTCTGTCCTCAAATTTATCGAAGAGCGATGACTGACTGAGGATGAAGGAGTCATGGCAGCCACCAGGGTAACCTGCAACCACACTCATAATTTTTAGTTTTGCATCACAAACCACCTGGACATTAGTGGATTGGGCCATATGTCTGTTGGTATATATATATTGACGGCCCCTAGGTGGTCTCAGCTGAACGTGTGTGCAATCTATGGCCCCCAGCACATTGGGCATGCCAGCAAGCTCATAGAAAGCTACCCTGACAGCACGCCACTCCGACTCCTGGGTAGGGAAGCAGATTGAGGCATTAATATGTGGATCCAAGACATCCAAAACCTGAGTGGACAGTAAATAATCTAAGGTGAGTGTCATGTTATGTATTCTATACAATACTGTGTTGTAAGAGCTTACAGAAGCAACACTTAGACATAAACGTGTATGTATTTTTCAACTCACCTGATTCAAATATTTTGAAAAGGTTGGCTGCGAGATACCAATAACGTCGCCTGCCACAGCCTGGAAGCTCCCAGTAGCCATAAAGTGTAACACAGCCAGGAGTTTGTGCAGGCCTGAGACAGAGCGAGAGCGTGCTGTCTCAGGGTCTAGTCCCAGTTTGACAAGGTCATACAGGCGGAAAATGTTGTTTCTATTTAGGCGGAACATCTGTATGACCCTATCATCAGACAATGCGTTTAAGTTTAAACGTCCCCTAAAAAAACGTGGCTGGCGCAGCCTCCGCGGCACCTGGACAACCTGCTGACCATGTTCACTTACCTGGCCCTGATTTCTGGAAGCCTCATGGTGCAGGCTCAGGTATCCCACAGCAAACAGAAAGTCATTAGCACACAACACAGCCGCCATTTCAGAGTGAGAGAATTTCAAAATGTGCCTGGGACACTTTTATAGGGCCAAAAATTCAGGTGTGAGTAATGGATAATTGAGTACACATGTAAACACGCTTTTCAAAAGCAGGTCTGTTTTTTTTTAGGACTTCTTTACGATTTGTAATTTTTCACGGCCGCAAATGCATTTTCACGGCAGACATTACAATTACGAATGGTTAGTAAATGACCGAAATTCATATCTAAACAGGCGCATTTTGACCGATGGTGTATTCATTCGTAATTTTTAACTTGGACTTCAAAAAAATACGAATGCCCTCATCACTGCCGAGATTTGAGTTTAGTAAATTCCCGAGATGACACTTTGATGAAAAAACTGCATCTCGGTCAAAATCGGGACCTTAGTAAATATACCCCTAGGGATGAGAGTGTAATCCTGTCACTGTATAAATCATTGGTGCGGCCACACCTGGAATATTGTGTACAGTTCTGGGCACCGCACTATAAAAAAGATATCTTGGAACTTGAAAAGGTTCAGAGATGAGCCAGCAAACTGATTAAGGGGTTAGAGGCACTGAATTATGAGGAAAGACTTACAAGGTTAGATATGTTTACACTGGAAAAGAGGCGGCTGAGAGGGGACATTATTAATATTTATAAATACATAAAGGGACAGTACAAGGATTTATCAGATGATCTGTTCATCCAAAAAACGCTAAACAGGACACGAGGACACCCCCTGAGGTTAGAAGAAAAAATAAGATTTTACTTACCGGTAAATCTATTTCTTGTAGTCCGTAGAGGATGCTGGGGACTCCGTAAGGACCATGGGGATAGACGGGCTCCGCAGGAGACATGGGCACTTTAAGAAAGAATTTAGTTCCTGGTGTGCACTGGCTCCTCCCTCTATGCCCCTCCTCCAGACCTCAGTTAGAGAAACTGTGCCCAGAGGAGATGGACAGTACGAGGAAAGGATTTTGTTAATCCAAGGGCAAGATTCATACCAGCCACACCAATCACACCGTATAACTTGTGATAACTACCCAGTTAACAGTATGAAAACAACATATCATCAGTTCAAGACCGATGCAACTATAACATAACCCTTATTGAAGCAATAACTATATACAAGTATTGCAGAAGAAGTCCGCACTTGGGACGGGCGCCCAGCATCCTCTACGGACTACGAGAAATAGATTTATCGGTAAGTAAAATCTTATTTTCTCTAACGTCCTAGAGGATGCTGGGGACTCCGTAAGGACCATGGGGATTATACCAAAGCTCCCAAACGGGCGGGAGAGTGCGGATGACTCTGCAGCACCGATTGAGCAAACATGAGGTCCTCCTCAGCCAGGGTATCAAACTTGTAGAATTTTGCAAAAGTGTTTGAACCCGACCAAGTAGCAGCTCGACACAGCTGTAGTGCCGAGACCCCCCGGGCAACCGCCCAAGAAGAGCCCACCTTCCTAGTGGAATGGGGCTTGACCGATTTTGGTAACGGCAAACCAGCCGTAGAATGCGCCTGCTGAATCGTGTTACAAATCCAGCGAGCAATAGTTTGCTTTGAAGCAGGGGCACCAATCTTGTTGGATGCATACAGGACAAACAGCGCTTCAGTTTTCCTGACTCTAGCCGTTCTGGCTACGTAAATTTTCAAAGCCCTGACCACATCAAGTAACTCGGAATCCTCCAAGTCACGTGTAGCCACAGGCACCACAATAGGTTGGTTCATATGAAAAGATGAAACCACTTTTGGCAGAAATTGCGAACGGGTCCACAATTCTGCTCTATCCAAATGGAAAACCAAATAGGGGCTTTTATGTGACAAAGCCGCTAATTCAGACACTCGCCTAGCCGAAGCCAAGGCTAATAACATGACCACCTTCCACGTGAGATATTTCAACTCCACCGTTTTGGTTCAAACCAATGTGACTTTAGGAAACTTAACACCACGTTAAGATCCCAAGGTGCCACCGGAGGCACAAAAGGAGGCTGAATATGCAGCACTCCCTTTACAAAAGTCTGAACTTCTGGGAGAGAAGCCAATTCTTTTTGAAAGAAAATGGATAGGGCCGAAATCTGGACCTTAATGGAACCTAATTTAAGGCCCAAATTCACTCCAGTTTGTAGGAAGTGAAGGAAACGGCCCAGATGGAATTCTTCCGTAGGAGCATTCTTGGTCTCACACCAAGAAACATATTTTCGCCATATACGGTGATAATGTTTTGCTGTTACTTCCTTCCTAGCCTTTATCAGCATAGGGATAACCTCAACCGGAATGCCTTTTTCTGCTAGGATCCGGCGTTCAACCGCCATGCCGTCAAACGCAGCCGCGGTAAGTCTTGGAACAGACAGGGTCCCTGTTGCAACAGGTCCTGTCTTAGAGGAAGAGGCCATGGATCTTCTGTGAGCAGTTCCTGCAGATCTGGATACCAGGTCCGTCTTGGCCAATCTGGAACAATGAGGATTGTTCTCACTCCTTTTCTTCTTATTATCCTCAACACCTTTGGTATGAGAGGAAGAGGAGGAAATACATAGACTGACCGGAACACCCACGGTGTCACTAGGGCAACTACCGCTACTGCCTGAGGGTCTCTTGACCTGGTGCAATACCTCTGTAGCTTTTTGTTGAGGTGGGACGCCATCATGTCTATCTGTGGCAGTTCCCACCGACTCACAATCTGTGCGAAGACTTCTGGATGAAGTCCCCACTCTCCCGGGTGGAGGTCGTGTCTGCTGAGGAAGTCTGCTTCCCAGTTGTCCACTCCCGGAATGAACACTGCTGACAGTGTGCTTACATGATTCTCCGCCCAGCGAAGAATTCTGGTGGCTTCCGCCATTGCCACTCTGCTCGTTGTGCCGCCTTGGCGGTTTACATGAGCCACTGCGGTGATGATGTCTGACTGGATCAGAACTGGTCGGTCGCGAAGTAAGGTCTCCGCTTGACGTAGGGCGTTGTATATGGCCCTTAGCTCCAGGATGTTGATGTGAAAACAAGTCTCTTGACTTGACCAAAGACCCTAGAAATTTCTTCCCTGTGTGACTGCTCCCCAACCTCGGAGACTTGCGTCCGTGGTCACCAGGATCCAGTCCTGAATGCCGAATCTGCGGCCCTCGAGAAGGTGAGCACTCTGCAGCCACCACAGTAGTGACACCCTGGCCCTGGGGGACAGGGTGATCAACCGATGCATCTGAAGATGTGACCCGGACCACTTGTCCAGTAGGTCCCATTGGAAAGTCCTCGCATGGAACCTGCCGAAGGGAATGGCCTCATATGACGCCACCATCTTTCCCAGGACTCGAGTGCAATGATGCACTGACACCTGTTTTGGTTTCAATAGGTTCTTGACCAGAGTCATGAGTTCCTGGGCCTTCTCTATCGGGAGATAAACCCTCTTCTGGTCCGTGTCCAGAATCATGCCCAAGTAGGGTAGACGAGTCGTAGGAACCAACTGCGACTTTGGAATATTGAGAATCCAGCCGTGTTGCTGTAACACTTTCAGTGAAAAAGATACGCTGTTCAGCAACTGCTCTCTTGATCTCGCTTTTATGAGGAGATCGTCCAAGTACGGGATAATTGTGACACCTTGCTTCCGCAGGAGCACCATCATTTCCGCCATTACCTTGGTGAAAATCCTCGGGCCGTTTAGAGACCAAACGGCAACGTCTGAAATAGGTAATGACAATCCTGTACCGCAAATCTTAGGTACGCCTGATGAGGTGGATAAATGGGGACATGAAGGTACGCATCCTTTATGTCCAGTGACACCATAAAATCCCCCCCTTCCAGGCTTGCGATGACCGCTCTTAGCGATTCCATCTTGAACTTGAACCTTTTCAAGTATAGGTTGAGATTTTAAATTCAATATGGGTCTGACCGAACCGTCCGGTTTCGGGACTACAAACATGGTCGAATAATAACCCCTTCCCTGTTGAAGGAGGGGAACCTTGACCACCACCTGCTGAAGATACAATTTTTGTATTGCGTTTAACACTATTTCCCTCTCTTGGGGGGAAGATGGTAGGGCCGATTTGAAATACCGACGATGAGGCACCTCTTCGAATTCCAGCTTGTAACCCTGAGACACCAATTTCTATTGCCCAAGGATCCACCTGGGAGTGAACCCACATGTGGCTGAAATTCCGAAGACAAGCTCCCACCGGGCCCGACTCCGCCAGTGGAGCCCCAGCGTCATGCGATGGATTTTGCAGAGGCCGGTGAGGACTTCTGTTCCTGGGAACTAGCTGTGTTGTGCAGCTTCTTTCCTCTGCCCCTACCTCTGGCAAGAAAGGATGCACCTCGGACTTTCTTGTTTCTTTGTGAACGAAAGGACTGCATTTGATAATGCGGTGGTCTCTTAGGCTGTGAGGGAACATAAGGCAAAAAATTTGACTTTCCAGCTGTAGCTGTGGAGACCAGGTCCGAGAGACCTTCCCCGAACAATTCCTCACCCCTGTAAGGTAAAACCTCCATATGCCTTTTTGAGTCGGCATCACCTGTCCATTGCCGAGTCCACAGGACCCTTCTGGCAGAAATCGACATAGCGTTTATTCTAGAACCCAGTAGACTAATGTCTCTTTGAGCATCTCTCATATATAGGACAGCGTCTTTTATATGCCCCAGGGCCAATAATACAGTATCCTTATCTAGGGTATCAAATTCCTCAGATAAGGTATCCGTCCATCCTGCTACAGCACTACACACCCAGGCCGACGCAATTGCCGGTCTTAGTAAGGTACCTGAATGTGTATAAATGGACTTCAGGGTAACCTCCTGTTTGCGGTCAGCAGCATCTTTGAGGGTAGCCGTATCCTGGGACGGCAGGGCTACCTTTTTGGATAAGCGTGTTAAAGCTTTGTCCACCCTAGGGGAGGATTCCCATCATAGCCTATCCGTTGGCAGGAAAGGATACGCCATAAGAATCCGTTTGGAAATCTGCATTTTCTTATCTGGAGATTCCCAAGCTTTTTCACATAACTCATTCAGTTCGTGTGAGGGGGGAAAAGTTACCTCAGGCTTCTTTCCCTTATACATATACACCCTCGTGTCAGGGACAGGGGTTTCCTCTGTGATGTGCAAAACATCCTTTATTGCTATAATCATATATCGAAGGGATTTAGCCAATTTTGGCTGTAACTTTGCATCATCGTAATCGACACTGGAGTCAGAATCCATGTCGGTATCTGTGTCAACAATTTGGGATAGTGGGCGCTTATGAGACCCTGACGGTCCCTGCGACAGAGGGTCAGGCACGGGTTGAGACCCTGACTGTCCCAATGCATCAGCCTTGTCAAATCTTCTATGCAAGGAATTAACATTATCATTTAAAACCTTCCACATATCCATCCAATCAGGTGTCGGCGCCGTCGGCGGAGACACCACATTCATTTGCTCCCGCTCCTCTCCCACATAGCCTTCCTCATCAGACATGTCGACACAAGCGTACCGACACACCACACACACACAGGGACTGTCCTTTCTGAAGGCAGTTCCCCCACAAGGCCCTTTGGAGAGACAGAGAGAGAGTATGCCAGCACACACCCCAGCGCTATAATATCCCAGGAATAACACAGTAACTTAATGTTAACCCAGTAGCTGCTGTATGTATAGTTTTTGCGCCTAATTATGTGCCCCCCCCCCTCTCTTTTCAACCCTCTTCTACCGTGTATCAGCAGGGGAGAGTCCGGGGACCTTCCTCTCAGCGGTGCTGTGGAGAAAAAATGGCGCTGGTGAGTGCTGAGGGAGAAGCCCCGCCCCCTCGACGGCGGGCTTCTGTCCCGCTTATACAGTAATTCTGGCGGGGGCTCATACATTTATACAGTGCCCAGCTGTATATATGTGTACTTTTGCCAACATGAGGTCCCAAATGCTCCCCAGGGCGCCCCCCCTGCGCCCTGCACCCTTACAGTGACCGGAGTATGTGAGGTGTGTGGAGCAATGGCGCACAGCTGCAGTGCTGTGCGTTACCTCTAGTGAAGATCATGAAGTCTTCTGCCGCCTGTGAAGTCTTCTTTTCTTCTCATACTCACCCGGCTTCTATCTTCCGGCTCTGCGAGGGGGACGGCGGCGCGGCTCTGGGACGGACGGCGAGGGTGAGATCCTGCGTACCAATCCCTCTAGAGCTAATGGTGTCCAGTAGCCTAAGAAGCACGACCTAGCTTCAGAGAGTAGGTCTGCTTCTCTCCCCTCAGTCCCTCGATGCAGGGAGTCTGTTGCCAGCAGAGCTCCCTGAAAATAAAAAACCTAACAAAATACTTTCTATCAGTAAACTCAGGAGAGCTCACTGAAAAGCACCCAGCTCCTCTGGGCACAGTATCAAACTGAGGTCTGGAGGAGGGGCATAGAGGGGGGAGCCAGTGCACACCAGGAACTAAATTCTTTCTTAAAGTGCCCATGTCTCCTGCGGAGCCCGTCTATCCCCATGGTCCTTACGGAGTCCCCAGCATCCTCTAGGACGTTAGAGAAAATAATTTCATACACAACGGAGGAAAGGGTTCTTCACAGTAAGAGCAATAAGAATTTGGAATTCACTACCAGAGAAGGTAGAAATGGTGGTGTCAGCTGCAGCAGGTGTTGCGGGATGCGCCGGATCCTGGCCGTTGCTAGGCCACGGGGCCGGCGCATCACTTCTGCAGCTGAGCGTCCATCTCCGGCCGGTTGCCTAGCAACCGGGGGCGCCCGGCGGCCGCCCTGCGCTCCCATCCCGGCTGTTACTAAGCAGCCGGGACGCCGCGCGCTGCGCGCCTGTCAGGCGCTGGGCAATTAGGTCTGGGGGGCTGGTCTGCTGGCTCTCCTGTGATAGGTCAATAGGACCTTTTTATTGGAGCCAGGATCAGGCAGCCTTGCCGGTGATAGCTTCCTGTGGAACTGTGTCCTGCCCCTGGAGTGTTCCTGTACAGCCAGTTCGTTCCTGTGTCCTGGTGTCCGGAGCCTGGTCCTGGGAATCTGATCCAGCCTTCCGAGTCCTGAGTTCCTGAATACTCAGCCTTAGGGCCCTGTTCCTCCTGCGTGCACCTTTTCCGGTGTCGTGAGTAGCGGCTCTGCCGCACCTTGCGGCTTTGGCCGCATTATCCTTATCTTTTGCTTTTGTGTTTTCTGCGGAGGTTCCGCCACTGTTGTCTTGCCGAACTACGATGGATGCGTATTCGTTATTCGGGCAACGTTATTTTGGTTTCGGGTTTTCTTGGCGGCCGTGCCGCACATAAATTAGTTTATTGTTTTTGCAGTGGTTCACCTGTCTCTTTCAAGTCTGTTTTAGTTAGTTTTCTCCTTGTTCTCTCACTGTCTCGGTTAACGCCTTGTCACCACCTAAGACCGGGGGGCATCGGAGTTCGAGCGGACCTAATCCGCCCATTCAAACGTGGCTGCTGTGGGCCCAAGAAACCATAGTCTCGCAGGCGTTGACTGACCACTAGGGAGAGACAACGGAGTCGGGGTTTTCTGTTAGGGGTTGCTGCGAGTCTCAGCCGGAACTGCAGCATCACGTTTCAGTACTCGGAGCTCATCTACTACCACCCTGTCTCTCGGGTTCCGAGTACGTTGAACATAACAGGTAGACTCAGTAAATAAGTTTAAAAATGGATAAGATAAATTACTAACTGAAAGAAATATCCAAGGTTACAGCATTTAAATGATATAACATTTAATGATACAGGTTGAACTCGATGAACATTTTGTCTTTTTTCAACCTCATCAACTATGTTATTATGTAACTATGTAAATTACAGTACTTCTCAATAAACCACTCCACTGGGTAAGCACCCGGCTGTTTGGTGAATTTGAGGGATCTGCTGGTGTATATTATTGCTCTGCAATTACCATCGCCAATAGTACACACACATTCCAAACAAATGACCTATGTGCTAGGTTAAGATATGTCTACAATTCTGCCATCCTGTCCAAATAAGGCAGTTTATAATAAGAAGTGAAATATTGGGCCACATAGTCGAACAGAGCCATCCAATAAAAGAAAAGGAGTCGCGTAGAGAATTTGGACTTAAAAAGCACCCTCAGTGTCCACCTCTCCATTTAATAACCAACGTCAGGTAACACCTCATACCCAGCCACATTTAATCCAAAATCTGAATAAAACACATCGTCATATACTAGAGATGAGCGCCGGAAATTTTTCGGGTTTTGTGTTTTGGTTTTGGGTTCGGTTCCGCGGCCGTGTTTTGGGTTCGACCGCGTTTTGGCAAAACCTCACCGAATTTTTTTTGTCGGATTCGGGTGTGTTTTGGATTCGGGTGTTTTTTTCAAAAAACCCTAAAAAACAGCTTAAATCATAGAATTTGGGGGTCATTTTGATCCCAAAGTATTATTAACCTCAAAAACCATAATTTACACTCATTTTCAGTCTATTCTGAATACCTCACACCTCACAATATTATTTTTAGTCCTAAAATTTGCACCGAGGTCGCTGTGTGAGTAAGATAAGCGACCCTAGTGGCCGACACAAACACTGGGCCCATCTAGGAGTGGCACTGCAGTGTCACGCAGGATGTCCCTTCCAAAAAACCCTCCCCAAACAGCACATGACGCAAAGAAAAAAAGAGGCGCAATGAGGTAGCTGACTGTGTGAGTAAGATAAGCGACCCTAGTGGCCGACACAAACACTGGGCCCATCTAGGAGTGGCACTGCAGTGTCACGCAGGATGTCCCTTCCAAAAAACCCTCCCCAAACAGCACATGACGCAAAGAAAAAAAGAGGCGCAATGAGGTAGCTGACTGTGTGAGTAAGATAAGCGACCCTAGTGGCCGACACAAACACCGGGCCCATCTAGGAGTGGCACTGCAGTGTCACGCAGGATGTCCCTTCCAAAAAACCCTCCCCAAACAGCACATGACGCAAAGAAAAAAAAGGCGCAATGAGGTAGCTGACTGTGTGAGTAAGATAAGCGACCCTAGTGGCCGACACAAACACCGGGCCCATCTAGGAGTGGCACTGCAGTGTCACGCAGGATGTCCCTTCCAAAAAACCCTCCCCAAACAGCACATGACGCAAAGAAAAAAAGAGGCGCAATGAGGTAGCTGAGTGTGTGAGTAAGATAAGCGACCCTAGTGGCCGACACAAACACCGGGCCCATCTAGGAGTAGCACTGCAGTGTCACGCAGGATGTCCCTTCCAAAAAACCCTCCCCAAACAGCACATGACGCAAAGAAAAAAAGAGGCGCAATGAGGTAGCTGACTGTGTGAGTAAGATAAGCGACCCTAGTGGCCGACACAAACACCGGGCCCATCTAGGAGTGGCACTGCAGTGTCACGCAGGATGGCCCTTCCAAAAAACCCTCCCCAAACAGCACATGACGCAAAGAAAAAAAGAGGCGCAATGAGGTAGCTGACTGTGTGAGTAAGATAAGCGACCCTAGTGGCCGACACAAACACCGGGCCCATCTAGGAGTGGCACTGCAGTGTCACGCAGGATGTCCCTTCCAAAAAACCCTCCCCAAACAGCACATGACGCAAAGAAAAAAAGAGGCGCAATGAGGTAGCTGACTGTGTGAGTAAGATAAGCGACCCTAGTGGCCGACACAAACACCGGGCCCATCTAGGAGTGGCACTGCAGTGTCACGCAGGATGGCCCTTCCAAAAAACCCTCCCCAAACAGCACATGACGCAAAGAAAAAAAGAGGCGCAATGAGGTAGCTGACTGTGTGAGTAAGATAAGCGACCCTAGTGGCCGACACAAACACCGGGCCCATCTAGGAGTGGCACTGCAGTGTCACGCAGGATGTCCCTTCCAAAAAACCCTCCCCAAACAGCACATGACGCAAAGAAAAAAAGAGGCGCAATGAGGTAGCTGACTGTGTGAGTAAGATAAGCGACCCTTGTGGCCGACACAAACACCGGGCCCATCTAGGAGTGGCACTGCAGTGTCACGCAGGATGTCCCTTCCAAAAAACCCTCCCCAAACAGCACATGACGCAAAGAAAAAAAGAGGCGCAATGAGGTAGCTGACTGTGTGAGTAAGATAAGCGACCCTAGTGGCCGACACAAACACCGGGCCCATCTAGGAGTGGCACTGCAGTGTCACGCAGGATGTCCCTTCCAAAAAACCCTCCCCAAACAGCACATGACGCAAAGAAAAAAAGAGGCGCAATGAGGTAGCTGACTGTGTGAGTAAGATAAGCGACCCTAGTGGCCGACACAAACACCGGGCCCATCTAGGAGTGGCACTGCAGTGTCACGCAGGATGGCCCTTCCAAAAAACCCTCCCCAAACAGCACATGACGCAAAGAAAAAAAGAGGCGCAATGAGGTAGCTGACTGTGTGAGTAAGATAAGCGACCCTAGTGGCCGACACAAACACCGGGCCCATCTAGGAGTGGCACTGCAGTGTCACGCAGGATGGCCCTTCCAAAAAACCCTCCCCAAACAGCACATGACGCAAAGAAAAAAAGAGGCGCAATGAGGTAGCTGACTGTGTGAGTAAGATAAGCGACCCTAGTGGCCGACACAAACACCGGGCCCATCTAGGAGTGGCACTGCAGTGTCACGCAGGATGTCCCTTCCAAAAAACCCTCCCCAAACAGCACATGACGCAAAGAAAAAAAGAGGCGCAATGAGGTAGCTGACTGTGTGAGTAAGATAAGCGACCCTAGTGGCCGACACAAACACCGGGCCCATCTAGGAGTGGCACTGCAGTGTCACGCAGGATGGCCCTTCCAAAAAACCCTCCCCAAACAGCACATGACGCAAAGAAAAATAAAAGAAAAAAGAGGTGCAAGATGGAATTGTCCTTGGGCCCTCCCACCCACCCTTATGTTGTATAAACAGGACATGCACACTTTAACCAACCCATCATTTCAGTGACAGGGTCTGCCACACAACTGTGACTGATATGACGGGTTGGTTTGGACCCCCCCCAAAAAAGAAGCAATTAATCTCTCCTTGCACAAACTGGCTCTACAGAGGCAAGATGTCCACCTCATCATCATCCTCTGATATATCACCGTGTACATCCCCCTCCTCACAGATTATCAATTCGTCCCCACTGGAATCCACCATCTCAGCTCCCTGTGTACTTTGTGGAGGCAATTGCTGCTGGTCAATGTCTCTGCGGAGGAATTGATTATAATTCATTTTAATGAACATCATCTTCTCCACATTTTCTGGATGTAACCTCGTACGCCGATTGCTGACAAGGTGAGCGGCGGCACTAAACACTCTTTCGGAGTACACACTTGTGGGAGGGCAACTTAGGTAGAATAAAGCCAGTTTGTGCAAGGGCCTCCAAATTGCCTCTTTTTCCTGCCAGTATAAGTACGGACTGTGTGACGTGCCTACTTGGATGCGGTCACTCATATAATCCTCCACCATTCTTTCAATGTTGAGAGAATCATATGCAGTGACAGTAGACGACATGTCCGTAATCGTTGTCAGGTCCTTCAGTCCGGACCAGATGTCAGCATCAGCAGTCGCTCCAGACTGCCCTGCATCACCGCCAGCGGGTGGGCTCGGAATTCTGAGCCTTTTCCTCGCACCCCCAGTTGCGGGAGAATGTGAAGGAGGAGATGTTGACAGGTCGCGTTCCGCTTGACTTGACAATTTTCTCACCAGCAGGTCTTTCAACCCCAGCAGACTTGTGTCTGCCGGAAAGAGAGATCCAAGGTAGGTTTTAAATCTAGGATCGAGCACGGTGGCCAAAATGTAGTGCTCTGATTTCAACAGATTGACCACCCGTGAATCCTTGTTAAGCGAATTAAGGGCTCCATCCACAAGTCCCACATGCCTAGCGGAATCGCTCCGTGTTAGCTCCTCCTTCAATGTCTCCAGCTTCTTCTGCAAAAGCCTGATGAGGGGAATGACCTGACTCAGGCTGGCAGTGTCTGAACTGACTTCACGTGTGGCAAGTTCAAAGGGCATCAGAACCTTGCACAACGTTGAAATCATTCTCCACTGCACTTGAGACAGGTGCATTCCACCTCCTATATCGTGCTCAATTGTATAGGCTTGAATGGCCTTTTGCTGCTCCTCCAACCTCTGAAGCATATAGAGGGTTGAATTCCACCTCGTTACCACTTCTTGCTTCAGATGATGGCAGGGCAGGTTCAGTAGTTTTTGGTGGTGCTCCAGTCTTCTGTACGTGGTGCCTGTACGCCGAAAGTGTCCCGCAATTCTTCTGGCCACCGACAGCATCTCTTGCACGCCCCTGTCGTTTTTTTAAAAATTCTGCACCACCAAATTCAAGGTATGTGCAAAACATGGGACGTGCTGGAATTTGCCCATATTTAATGCACACACAATATTGCTGGCGTTGTCCGATGCCACAAATCCACAGGAGAGTCCAATTGGGGTAAGCCATTCCGCGATGATCTTCCTCAGTTGCCGTAAGAGGTTTTCAGCTGTGTGCGTATTCTGGAAAGCGGTGATACAAAGCGTAGCCTGCCTAGGAAAGAGTTGGCGTTTGCGAGATGCTGCTACTGGTGCCGCCGCTGCTGTTCTTGCGGCGGGAGTCCATACATCTACCCAGTGGGCTGTCACAGTCATATAGTCCTGAGTCTGCCCTGCTCCACTTGTCCACATGTCCATGGTTAAGTGGACATTGGGTACAACTGCATTTTTTAGGACACTGGTGAGTCTTTTTCTGACGTCCGTGTACATTCTCGGTATCGCCTGCCTAGAGAAGTGGAACCTAGATGGTATTTGGTAACGGGGGCACACTGCCTCAATAAATTGTCTAGTTCCCTGTGAACTAACGGCGGATACCGGACGCACGTCTAACACCAACATAGTTGTCAAGGCCTCAGTTATCCGCTTTGCAGCAGGATGACTGCTGTGATATTTCATCTTCCTCGCAAAGGACTGTTGGACAGTCAATTGCTTACTGGAAGTAGTACAAGTGGGCTTACGACTTCCCCTCTGGGATGACCATCGACTCCCAGCAGCAACAACAGCAGCGCCAGCAGCAGTAGGCGTTACACGCAAGGATGCATCGGAGGAATCCCAGGCAGGAGAGGACTCGTCAGAATTGCCAGTGACATGGCCTGCAGGACTATTGGCATTCCTGGGGAAGGAGGAAATTGACACTGAGGGAGTTGGTGGGGTGGTTTGCGTGAGCTTGGTTACAAGAGGAAGGGATTTACTGGTCAGTGGACTGCTTCCGCTGTCGGCCAAAGTTTTTGAACTTGTCACTGACTTATTATGAATGCGCTGCAGGTGACGTATAAGGGAGGATGTTCCGAGGTGGTTAACGTCCTTACCCCTACTTATTACAGCTTGACAAAGGGAACACACGGCTTGACAAATGTTGTCCGCATTTCTGGTGAAATACTTCCACACCGAAGAGCTGATTTTTTTGGTATTTTCACCAGGCATGTCAACGGCCATATTCCTCCCACGGACAACAGGTGTCTCCCCGGGTGCCTGACTTAAACAAACCACCTCACCATCAGAATCCTCCTGGTCAATTTCCTCCCCAGCGCCAGCAACACCCATATCCTCCTCATCCTGGTGTACTTCAACACTGACATCTTCAATCTGACTATCAGGAACTGGACTGCGGGTGCTCCTTCCAGCACTTGCAGGGGGCGTGCAAATGGTGGAAGGCGCATGCTCTTCACGTCCAGTGTTGGGAAGGTCAGGCATCGCAACCGACACAATTGGACTCTCCTTGTGGATTTGGGATTTCGAAGAACGCACAGTTCTTTGCGGTGCTACTGCTTTTGCCAGCTTGAGTCTTTTCATTTTTCTAGCGAGAGGCTGAGTGCCTCCATCCTCATGTGAAGCTGAACCACTAGCCATGAACATAGGCCAGGGCCTCAGCCGTTCCTTGCCACTCCGTGTGGTAAATGGCATATTGGCAAGTTTACGCTTCTCCTCCGACAATTTTATTTTAGGTTTTGGAGTCCTTTTTTTACTGATATTTGGTGTTTTGGATTTGACATGCTCTGTACTATGCCATTGGGCATCGGCCTTGGCAGACGACGTTGCTGGCATTTCATCGTCTCGGCCATGACTAGTGGCAGCAGCTTCAGCACGAGGTGGAAGTGGATCTTGATCTTTCCCTAATTTTGGAACCTCAACATTTTTGTTCTCCATATTTTAATAGGCACAACTAAAAGGCACCTCAGGTAAACAATGGAGATGGATGGATACTAGTATACAATTATGGATGGACTGCCGAGTGCCGACACAGAGGTAGCTACAGCCGTGGACTACCGTACTGTACTGTGTCTGCTGCTAATATAGACTGGATGATAATGAGATGTAGTATGTATAAAGAAGAAAGAAAAAAAAAACCACGGGTAGGTGGTATACAATTATGGACGGACTGCCGAGTGCCGACACAGAGGTAGCTACAGCCGTGGACTACCGTACTGTGTCTGCTGCTAATATAGACTGGTTGATAAAGAGATGTAGTATGTATGTATAAAGAAGAAAGAAAAAAAAACCACGGGTAGGTGGTATACAATTATGGATGGACTGCCGAGTGCCGACACAGAGGTAGCTACAGCCGTGGACTACCGTACTGTACTGTGTCTGCTGCTAATATAGACTGGATGATAATGAGATGTAGTATGTATAAAGAAGAAAGAAAAAAAAACCACGGGTAGGTGGTATACAATTATGGATGGACTGCCGAGTGCCGACACAGAGGTAGCTACAGCCGTGGACTACCGTACTGTGTCTGCTGCTAATATAGACTGGTTGATAAAGAGATGTAGTATGTATGTATAAAGAAGAAAGAAAAAAAAACCACGGGTAGGTGGTATACAATTATGGACGGACTGCCGAGTGCCGACACAGAGGTAGCTACAGCCGTGGACTACCGTACTGTGTCTGCTGCTAATATAGACTGGTTGATAAAGAGATGTAGTATGTATGTATAAATAAGAAAGAAAAAAAAACCACGGGTAGGTGGTATACAATTATGGATGGACTGCCGAGTGCCGACACAGAGGTAGCTACAGCCGTGGACTACCGTACTGTGTCTGCTGCTAATATAGACTGGTTGATAAAGAGATGTAGTATGTATGTATAAAGAAGAAAGAAAAAAAAACCACGGGTAGGTGGTATACAATTATGGATGGACTGCCGAGTGCCGACACAGAGGTAGCTACAGCCGTGGACTACCGTACTGTACTGTGTCTGCTGCTAATATAGACTGGATGATAATGAGATGTAGTATGTATAAAGAAGAAAGAAAAAAAAACCACGGGTAGGTGGTATACAATTATGGATGGACTGCCGAGTGCCGACACAGAGGTAGCTACAGCCGTGGACTACCGTACTGTGTCTGCTGCTAATATAGACTGGTTGATAATGAGATGTAGTATGTATAAAGAAGAAAGAAAAAAAAAAACCACGGGTAGGTGGTATACAATTATGGACGGACTGCCGAGTGCCGACACAGAGGTAGCTACAGCCGTGGACTACCGTACTGTACTGTGTCTGCTGCTAATATAGACTGGATGATAATGAGATGTAGTATGTATAAAGAAGAAAGAAAAAAAAAACCACGGGTAGGTGGTATACAATTATGGATGGACTGCCGAGTGCAGACACAGAGGTAGCTACAGCCGTGAACTACCGTACTGTGTCTGCTGCGACTGGATGATAAATAATGATATAAAAAATATATATATATCACTACTGCAGCCGGACAGGTATATATTATATAATGACGGACCTGCTGGACACTGTCTGTCAGCAGAATGAGTTTTTTATTTTATAGAATAAAAAAACACCACACAAGTCACACGACGTGTGTTTAACTTTTACAGGCAGACATTCACAATACAATATAGTATACTATATACTGGTGGTCAGGTCACTGGTCAGTCACACTGGCAGTGGCACTCCTGCAGAAAAAAAGTGTGCACTGTTTAATTTTAATATGTACTCCTGGCTCCTGCTATAACCTAACTGCTCCCCAGTCTCCCCCACAATTAAGCTGTGTGAGCACAGTCAGATATTATACATAGATGATGCAGCAGCACACTGGGCTGAGCACAGATATGGTATGTGACTGAGTCACTGTGTATCGTTTTTTCAGGCAGAGAACGGATTATATTAAATAATATAAAACTGCACTGGTGGTCACTGGTCAGTCACTAGTATAACTAACTAATACTATCAGCAAAATTCTGCACTCTCTGTCTGAGTACTCCTCCTAAGCTCCAGTAAATGAAGTGTCACTGTCTCACTCTGTCACTAGTATAACTAACTAATACTATCAGCAAAATTCTGCACTCTCTGTCTGAGTACTCCTCCTAAGCTCCAGTAAATGAAGTGTCACTGTCTCACTCTCACTCTCCTATCTATTTCTTCTCTAAACGGAGAGGACGCCAGCCACGTCCTCTCACTATCAATCTCAATGCACGTGTAAAATGGCGGCGACGCGCGGCTCCTTATATAGAATCCGAGTCTCGCGATAGAATCCGAGCCTCGCGAGAATCCGACAGCGTCATGATGACGTTCGGGCGCGCTCGGGTTAACCGAGCAAGGCGGGAAGATCCGAGTCGCTCGGATCCGTGTAAAAAAAGCTGAAGTTCGGGCGGGTTCGGATTCCGAGGAACCGAACCCGCTCATCTCTATCATATACAGTCACAACTAGATACATTTGAACTGAGCCAAGATACATTTGAGCTAATGAGTTTTCATAATTATTTCTACAAAACAATCTGCATTTAAATGTGTATCTGCCAACATTTCAACTGAGTGGAACCAGATAGGGAGTGTAGACATATTACAATGGGCACAGTGCCGCACAGGTCTATTTGTGATGTAGTTATGTGACTGGCGATATATGTGGCTGACCTTTATTCCCCTCCATTCCCCTGCAACTATACATTCACTGCTATGCACACAGCAATCATTCAGTGGGACATACAGTACCTCCAGTAGGGATGACCACTGATGGGATTAACCATTGATGGTCAACATCGATGGTGCCATCACTGATTAACAATGATGGCATGAAACCATGGTGAACCAGGGATGGTCTGCACTGACCAATGGCTTCCCTAGCTGTGGGGCACAGCAGACTGCAGGCCAATCAGGTTCAGGGCTTAGCGGAGTGACACGGGCAGGGCTAGGCTCTGTGCCTCTACTTCAGGAATAAAAAACCCCAAACCATTGTTGATAGGCAGCCATTGATGGCAGAGAACCATCAGATCTCCGCCATCGATGTTATAACCTCGACCACCAACGGCAAACCATTGTACCATCGATGGTCAATAGCCATTCCTAAACCTTAGAAACTGAATGGTTTCGGAATAATCTAAATTTCAATTATACCTGGGTATGAAAGGATTGACAAGTGTGGATATACTGTAAACATGGGAGATTTGCTATGCACAAGATGAGAACAGTAGATCATTGTATTCAGAGAAAACACCTTGATATATTTGTATTTATATGCAGTGTTGGAAAACATGTCGCCTCATTACAGAATGAGTCCTACTGCTTCACAAGGCATGGCATTACTACAGGACCAGAGAATGATTCCGCAGAGATCACTGAGACATATGTACTTTCTACTTGCTCCTTTCATCATGTCTGAAGGATTTTCCTGTGTTGGTTTTGAAAATGTACAATTAAAAGTCCGTCATTTCCATCGTCTATTTTATTATACGCAAAGGGCTCAATTTGCAAACAGCTTGTTTACACTCTATTACTACTGCAATGCCCTGAACACACGCCTGTATAACTAGTGTTTATCATGCATCTACATAGGTGATTTCAGGAATAGCTTATCAGATGCTGAAGGCAGGAAATCACAGATAGGAAAATGATAAAAAAAAAAATACAATTTGCAAGTCATTTCAGTGCACCAGATGGCCACATTTTTCAGCACAACCTAATTTAATGAGAGAAATGTACACAGCTAATTAGGAAGTGGATTGCTAGTGCTTGTTAATTCCACATGTATCTTCTTTGTGCATTTGTGACAGCTCAGAAGCCAATGTTTTTGGACAGTTTTTGGGTCTCTGGACCAATTATATAGATTCCAATAGACAAAAGAAATAAAGAAAATAGAATGAATAAAAAGTAAGTCTGGCAAGGGAGAGAACAGTAGATAAAGATAAAGGGCTGCTCATAGCTGCACACATTTCCCATGTTCTCAGAGTAGAGGGAATTGTGGCTACGGCACATGCAGGAGAATCCCTGAAAAGCTTTTGCAGCACATGGTCAAGGCAGCTGAGCTGATGTATCCTGACCCACATCACTCAACAGGAGTTGGGATTGAAATGCCGGCGTTTGGGATGCCAAAATAACCTCCCCTCCCCGCAGCCTAAACCTAACCCTCCCCCCGTAGCCTAAACCTAACCCTCCCCCCGCAACCTAAACCTAACCCCCCCCCCCCCCCCCCCCCGCCACACACACACACACAGCCTACCTGTCAGAGTGGACAGCTGGTGCTCGATCCGGATCCTGGCGCCAGGCTTGTAACCCTATTCAGGATTCAGGTGTTGGTATTTTGACTGCCTGGATCCTTGCCGGATTCCCTTAACAGGGCCAATTTCAGGGAAGGTGGTGACCAATGTACAGGCTATGGTTGGGGGCCCCCTATTGTTAGACGTGTACATAAAAACATATAAATCCCACAAATAGAGAATAGAAACAATACTGAGCTATGAGTTCTGCATATGAAACAAGGGAAATGAGAATGAGGTCAGTTTGGAAAATACAGCCCTTTTGTTGGCTGGTATGCAAAGCAGAGCCCATTCTGGTGACCAATATAGCATATAGGTGCTGATATGGTGACAAATATGTAATGAGGGGCGGGCACAGAGAAATGGTCCAAACTTTAGCTTATTCCCACACTGGAGCTGAGAGCAGAGGTCAGTAAGCAGTGGCAAATGCAGGATTTCTAGAGGAGGGTTTCCAGACGCAGTCCACAATCTCCCACTCTGCGGAACATTGGAGCAAGTGCTTGAGCCTGGGGGAGCGGCAGAAGAACCTAGTAACAACCCTGGACATTAATGTAAATATTGCTCTTTTTATACACTGGATACTGTATGGAATACAGTATTAATATTTAACACTATAGTCAGGGCCGGTTCCGGGGCTTCGGGCGCCCCGGGCTGCATTAGGGGCGTGGCTTCATACAGGGGGCGTGGTCAGTTACGCCCCCTGTACTGCTGTAGGATGTGCGGTGCGCGATGACGTCATCGCGCACCGCACAGCAAAGGACCTCTCCACGAAGGTAAACTAGACGCTAAGCGTCTAGTTCCCTTCGTGGAGAGGACCTTTGCTGTGCGGTGCGCGATGACGTAAACGAGCACCACGAATCATTACAGTGAAGGTCCTCTCCAGGAAGGGAAATTAGACGCGTAGCGTCTAGTTTCCCTTCACAGCGGGCAGCCCACGAAGGGAAACTAGACGCGTAGCGTCTAGTTTCCCTTCACAACGGAACGGACAGCGGGACAGCGGGCCACGGCAGCGGGGGGGCACCACAGCAGCAGCGGATCTTGCCATGGTGCGGCGCCCTCCGGATGGCGCCGGCGCCCTCCGGAAGGCGGCGCCCCGGGCAAAAGTCCTGCTTGCCCGTGGCAAGATCCGCTACTGACTATAGTCAATAGCATTGGCTGTATCAAACATATTTAAATAATATAAGTAAGTAGACAGGAAAAGGTTATAAATACCATAATAAGTAAATTATGCTCCTGTCTCTTCTTCCTGGTAGATACTCTCTGGTCCAGAGCACTGATTCAGGATTCAGTTCTACACACACACAGCAAACTTTATAGAAGAAGCTGCCACAACTGGGCATGTGCAGAAGATCTGCTCTGTCCCTTAAATTGCATGATGTGGCGGTAGCTCTAGAAATATTATTATATACCATTGCTATTGTCATAATTTGAGCCACTTGCCAAGAGGAGAGGGTTTCCAGGCAACCGGAAACCCCCCCCCCCCCCCCCCCCATGTTTGCCTATGGTAAGGTTACTCAGGGTCATTACTTTATACTCATCTCTTCCTATTATCACTTGTGAAATTGTACAGTAACATTTGTTTCCACCGCTCTTTGACTGTGAATTTTTATTTTCTATATTTCACATTTCTTTGTCATCACCTTAATTGTCTTACAACACTTTCATTGCATTTATATTTATATTCTTTTCATGACACTTCTAGCATAAAACACAGGGGAAATGTAACAGTTCAACTTTTCATGTAGGGCTGTGTTAACTTGCTTTCTTGTTGATACTCCTTCAATTTATTTTTTAAATTGTGTAAGTTAATAAACAAAACACCTGGTTTTATGAATATGCCCTACTCCACTTTTTGTATTTGTACACAAATACAATTAAAATATTATATTTTTCTCAGACTCGCTGTGATGTTGTTGTTTTATTTGCCTCGCTTGCCAGATTTGTGCTTTACACTAGAGCATTTCTCTGGTTTTCTTCTGCTTTCCTTTGTTGTCATATTTTTAAATTCACTTTTATCTTCATGTACTCTGCTGTCTTCTGGTTTGTCAGCTCAACTTATTCATTACTTTTTTTTCCTACACTTTTATTTTTCTGGATACTACTATACAGTACCTGGCATTGTATTGCCATTAGCTGGCATGCGGCTTAACCCATCAACCACATACAGTATGCATTAAAACTGTGGATGACAAACTCCACTTTGCCCAAATTAAAACAAATTCTTATCCCCCCATTACTGATGTGGAGTTCTGGAGAGGCGCACGAAAGTGAAATTTTTGCACCTGTGCATAATGATGTCACTAAGCAAAAAAACAAAACAAAATTGTAATACAGTGGTAGTGGGTTGGGAGATTGTCTCCTGTCTTCCCCCATCCAGGTGCCTACAAAGCAGGAGGCATCCACTTTAGAAAGAGTGGAGTCCCCTCTTTCCAAATAGGTGCCCCATAGAAGATACTGTTTGGTGGTAAGTGTAATCACCACACATTTTTTAACTAAAAATACCCCAATTATGTGCTTCGCATGCACCGCCGCCAACATCGCTGCCGCTACCACCGCCGTCGGCACCTCCCTCCGTGTTGTTATGACCCTTCACCCTCACCACGACCCTATTTCCCCGTCCTTGATCATACTCGCCAACATCCGGGGATCAGTGATCGGAGCTCCTGGAGGGCTGCTGGTCATCGGGGCTCCCTGCTGCTGTGACCTCTGGTGCTGTAAAGTGAGCTGCGGCTTTGCAGCATCACTTTAATGCACCAGGGGTCACAGGGGCATCAGGGAGCCCACGATGACCAGTGTTTGGGTAATCAGTGACCGGTTTTCACAAAAACTGCTCCAAAATCCCTTTAATACATTTGAGTGACGCTAAAATGATGTGAAAAGGGCGTGAAAACACTATTTTTCACATTATTTTAGTAAAAAAAAGTTTTAATAACTATGCCCGATAATCTTATTAATTTTTACCACACAATTGTGCCTTTTAAGACTATGGGGCATATTTATTAACATTATTTTTGCTAAAATAATGTGAAAAAGGGTGTTTTCACACCCTTTTCACATTATTTTTGTATCATTTAAATGTATTGTAGTGCTTTTGGAGCAGTTTTTCGTGAAAACTGCTCTAAACCCTTTAATCACTTAACTGATGATTTTTTCCCTTCAAAACCATTCAGAACATTTTTTTGTAATAATCATTTAATATAGTTTAAAAAGTAGTTTTTTCCAGTATTTAAATATTATATCATGTGGGGTGGCGAGGTCGCATGTTGTCTGACCATGCCAGTTAAGTGGTTAATTCACTTTTTTTGTACCCTTCCAGGATCCAGTGATCGGTGATCTGGTGAGTGCTGCCGGGAACCACGATCACCTGCTACTGTGCTGTCACCCCTGTCCAGTAAAGTGACAGCACAGGGGGGTCACACACAGCAGCAGGATCTGACGCCCGGCAGCCTCCTGGAAGCAGTGGTCACCGGCTCCTGGGACTTGTTAGTATAATTACCGGTGGGAGGGGTTTCCGCACAGCGTGGGGGTAGTCGCGATAGGGGGGAATCCAGCGGCGGTAGCAACGGATGGCGGCGCATGCACAGCAAGACATCAGGGTTTTTGGTTTTTTTTTTATATTACTGCGGAGGGTATTCATAGGGACAGAGCTTTCTCGCAAGCTCTGTCCCTGCATGCGGTAATTGATACATCCATGTGATATACTAAATTATCGCATTGCGAGTTTGGCCGATATTATCACACCACATCAGCATCTGGTGATAAATTGTCCCCATAGAACTTTTTAGGTCTATTTAATTGCATATCTATTAAATGCATCAAGTATTACACTATCAAGAAGGACTCTGAGAATTGTTACGATAACTACTATAAATATGTATTTAATTAATCAATCAATGTTGAAGTTCAGTTAATGCTTGTTTCAGACACATATTCCTGCATTATCATGGAGCAAACTTGTCAACTCTGCCAGAAGGTCTGGGAGAGTCCCAAAATTAGGGGACATTCCCTGGTTCCCGAAAGAGTTGACCATGTCTCACTGCGGCCCACTTCCCAATATGTATTGATTAATGTCATCCCAGCCCCGCCCCATTTTACAGTGTAGTGGACATAAACTGTAAAATGCTGCAAATCACGGCTTTGAGCAGCGGAGGCGGTGTCACAATAATGTCTGCACAGTGCAATGCCTAATTCTCATCAGAGAGGATTGTTCTTTCCTGGACTCTACCAGAGAAGCATTTCCAGAAGTATCCAAAAAATATACTCTAGTCTAGAGTGAGGGGAACTATGCCTGGTGCAGCTTGGTGATAAGGCCATCTGGCTCTTCTTGAATAGGAATACATATGTTTTACCGGCAGGTGGGATGCCAACTGTCAGTATCAGTGGTATCGAGAGAGGGTGGGAGAGGGTATAAATTACCCGGGCCCAGGTCTGATGGAGGGGCCCAGTGAGGGCCCTTAGGGGCCCAGGCCCGCTCCCCCTTACCTGGTAGCAGAAGCTGCAGCTCTTCTCCTCAGCCCAGTACACTCTGCTGTGTACTGGGCTGCAGTGTGGCCATGGAGGTGCTTAAAATATTTTTTTTCTAAAAGTACATGACCACACCTCTGGGATTAGGCCACACCCCTTGAAAAGTACCTGGGCCCAGCCCGGCTCTCGACTGCCCTGGTCAGTATACCGACAGCGGCATCGGAATCCTGGCAGCGAGTCCCCTGGCCGGCTCGCTATGCTCACCGCGCTTCAAGCCCGGTGGCTCACTTCGCTCGCCACAGGTTATATTCTTACTCGGTTGGGGACATGGAGCAACCAACCGAGTGGGAATAACCTGCGGTGGTCGGGATTTCAATGTCTGTCTCCTGATCGCCGGGATTCCGACAGCCGGTATTTTAACTGCATCTCCTTGAATTCTACTTCTGAGATTTCTAAATTGTCCCACAGGTAAGTTAATAGATGAATATTTCATTAAAGAAGATGTATTATGTAAATCAGTAATGCACAAGCCTTTCTAAACATCACTGTTCAATAGTGGACATAAAGTTTATCTGTACATATTTCCTCATTGTATTCCCAATCAGTATTGAAAGAAAGGCTAGAACACTATCTGTTCAGCTCGCAGACTTACATAAAACATCAGCCTGCTGTCCTGGGCACTGTATGTGAAGCTGCACGTTTCATGGAGCAGCTGAGGATGCTACCTGATAATCATCCAATTCCAGCTCTGCTCGACCTGCTTTTATTCTTCAGAAGTGAAAGACATCACAGAAAGAGCTGTTCAGTCAACATTAAAGAGCAAAAGAAAATGGGTATTGTCAAGATGTCTTTTACACCTCTTGTTCGTTCAGCATATTCCTTATCCACCTATAAAGCATCTGGCTGTTCTGTGCAATTCTCCTCTGCCGTCATGGCACATTTATCTCACTCCAATTCTTTTTCATGTACATGCCTATAATATTTTATATTTGTGTTTTTGTTATTAGAAAATACACGCAAAGTATAAAACTAAACTACTGTAAAAAAAAAAAAAAATCAAATACAGTAGCTGATCATGTTCTTCATTCTCAAAAAACGTTTGCGGGCATGTATCAAACCTTGGAGAGAGATAAAGTGGAGAGAGATAAAGTACCAACCAATCAGATATGCTGCTGATATTTACTCATATTAGCCATTGACAAAAGCAGGTAAAGTGGTCAGAGGCAGTGTAGAAGTGGTCAGTGTACGAGTGGCCAGAGGCAGTGTACGAGTGGCCAGAGGCAGTGTACGAGTGGCCAGAGGCAGTGTACGAGTGGCCAGAGGCAGTGTACGAGTGGTCAGAGGCAGTGTACGAGTGGCCAGAGGCAGTGTACAAGTGGTTAGAGGCAGTGTAGAAGTGGTCAGTGTACGAGTGGCCAGAGGCAGTGTACGAGTGGCAGAGGGCAGTGTACGAGTGGTCAGAGGCAGTGTACGAGTGGCCAGAGGCAGTGTACAAGTGATTAGAGGCAGTGTACGAGTGGCCAGAGGCAGTGTACGAGTGGTCAGAGGCAGTGTACGAGTGGCCAGAGGCAGTGTACGAGTGATTAGAGGCAGTGTACGAGTGGCCAGAGGCAGTGTACGAGTGATTAGAGGCAGTGTACGAGTGGTCAGAGGCAGTGTACGAGTGGCCAGAGGCAGTGTACGAGTGATTAGAGGCAGTGTACGAGTAGCCAGAGGCAGTGTACGAGTGGTCAGAGGCAGTGTACGAGTGGCCAGAGGCAGTGTACGAGTGGTCAGAGGCAGTGTACGAGTGGCCAGAGGCAGTGTACGAGTGGTCAGAGGCAGTGTACGAGTGGCCAGAGGCAGTGTACGAGTGGCCAGAGGCAGTGTACGAGTGGTCAGAGGCAGTGTACAAGTGGTTAGAGGCAGTGGGCCTAATTCAGAGTTGATCGCGGCAGCAAATTTGTTAGCAGTTGGGCAAAACCATGGGGGTAATTCCAAGTTGATAGCAGCAGGATTTTTGTTAGCAGTTGGGCAAAACCATGGCCCTCATTCCGAGTTGTTCGCTCGTTCTTTTTCATCGCATCGCAGTGAAAATCCGCTTAGTACGCATGCGCAAAGTTCGCACTGCGACTGCGCCAAGTAACTTTACTATGAAGAAAGTATTTTTACTCACGGCTTTTTCTTCGCTCCGGCGATCGTAATGTGATTGACAGGAAATGGGTGTTACTGGGCGGAAACACGGCGTTTCAGGGGCGTGTGGCTGAAAACGCTACCGTTTCCGGAAAAAACGCAGGAGTGGCCGGAGAAACGGTGGGAGTGCCTGGGCGAACGCTGGGTGTGTTTGTGACGTCAACCAGGAACGACAAGCACTGAACTGATCGCACAGGCAGAGTAAGTCTGGAGCTACTCTGAAACTGCTAAGTAGTTAGTAATCGCAATATTGCGAATACATCGGTCGCAATTTTAAGAAGCTAAGATTCACTCCCAGTAGGCGGCGGCTTAGCGTGTGTAACTCTGCTAAATTCGCCTTGCGACCGATCAACTCGGAATGAGGGCCCATGTGCACTGCAGGGGAGGCAGATTTAACATGTGCAGAGAGAGTTAGATTTGGGTGGGGTGTGTTCTAACTGAAATATAAATTGCAGTGTATAAATAAAGCAGCCAGTATTTACCCTGCACAGAAACAAAATAACCCACCCAAATCTAACTCTCTCTGCATGTTATATCTGCCCCCCCTGCAGTGCACATGGTTTTGCCCAACTGCTAACAAATTTGCTTCTGCGATCATCTCTGAATTACCCCATGTGTACAAATGGATAGAGGCAGTGGACGAGTGGTCAGAGGCAGTGTACGAGTGGTCAGAGGCAGTGTACGAGTGGTCAGAGGCAGTGTACGAGTGGCCAGAGGTAGTGTACGAGTGGCCAGAGGTAGTGTACGAGTGGCCAGAGGCAGTGGCGTCACTTGAGGGGTGCGGGGGGTGCGGCCCGCACCCTGGTGTCACCTTTCAATGGGGTGACACCAAATAGAGCCACTCTCTCGTCCGCACCCCCTCCTCCTATAGCGGGCCACAGTCACGCCTGTCGCCCGCTATGTTTAACTACTAGACAAACATATACCCCTGCGCCGCGGACAGCGTGCTTCGGGTGCGCCGCCACCGCCGCCGGGGTTGTCACTGGGGTCCGTCCGGCACTGCATTGCGTCTCGGTCACACTGTCTTGTAGCCGCCGCTGCGGAGCTATGGACGGAGAGCAGACTCGCGAGATGATGACATCATCATCTCGCGAGTCTCTCTCTCTCTCTGCACTGCAGCGGCTGTGGCTTCAGGCTGGGAGGCTGGGAGGAGCGGGCGGGAACTCTGCGGGACAAACTGAGAGTGAGTGTAGCTGTGTCCTGTGGCGCAGCTCGCACCCTCAAAAAGCAGCAGGGGAAGGGCTGGCCTGTCTGTTCGTCTGGAGCTAAGTAAGTTGATGTAACTGTAACCTCCTGAGTCCTGTGCAGTCTATGTGACTGCTGTACATTAATACTGATAATCTGATATACTAAATGCAGTTCAATAAATGTTTATTTGAATATTAAAAGGTAAATTAGATTAGATTTTATAAGTGTGTATTGCATGGCATGAAAAATTCTGGGGGCCAAGACGTCATGGCGACCAGGTATTGGTGCCTGGCGACCTGGGCCGGGAACACTATGAGGAGGTGGCTGGGAACGTGGTGAGGAGGGGGCCGGGCATGCGGTCAGGCAGGGTAGTGTCTAGTTACCCTTCGTGGAGAGGACCTTTCCCATAACCCCCTGGGTCCATGTCACAAACTATTTGGAATAGTAACCTGCGGCGAGCGAGACACCGAGCCTGAAGCGTGGCGAGCGAAGCGGAGTGAGACACCGTGCCTGAAGCGTGGCGAGCGAAGCGAGGCCGTGAGGGTCCAATGGTGCATACATAAAATGAAATAACCTCAAATTAATGGAGAACAGAGAAAACATTTACTGTAGGTGCTGTAAGGGCGGAAATTATCTTCTGCCCTCTCGTGCTGTCACTTCCTAGTCCTGATCACGAAGGGAACATAGACACAACCGGTCAGGCAGGGGCTGGGCAGCTATGGATAATAGCGCTGAGTGATAACCCTTCAAATGAGGCGCCGATCTCCAGCCATTCTAAGCTTGTGGATCGACAGCTAATCAGGAGCGTTGCCGGACTGCGAGCTCCTATTGGTTCGCAAATAGGCGCCACATTAAAAATGGCTCCTGGCCGCCCACCGCTCTGCCTGGTTATCCTCATCCCGATAGCCTAATGCATTGCAGCTTTGCGTTCCTGTTGCTTGGTCTCCCGCAGCCTGCCCGTCTGTGATCTCCACGGTGAGGGACCCGCATAACAATAAGTCTTCAGCCAGTGGTGAGTACAGTACTGTAACTGTTCATTTTTTTAAGTGTATCTGGCTTTTACAAGGTTTTTTTGTTCTTGTGGATCTGGCTTTTTAAGTATTTTTTTGTTAATGTGGATCTATCTTTTGCAATGTATTTTATGTGGATTTGGCTTTTTCAGTGTTTTTCATTTTTAATGTGGATCTGGCTTTTTACGTATTTGCAGTACTGCAGGCTTTGTTGCCCTCCTTGTAATATGGATACAAGATGCAGCACGGATGGTGTAGTGGTTAGTATTACTGCCTAACAGCACAGAGGTCGTGTGTTCAATTCCCACCACGGCCCTAACTGTGTGGAGTTTGCATATTCTCCCTGTACTTGCATGGGTTTTCATCAGGTTCTCCTGTTTCCTTCCACAATCCAAAAATATACTGGTAGGTTAATTGGCTTCCAACAAAAAATATACCCTAGTGTGAATGTGTGTTCATGTATATGTGGTAGGGAATATAGGGGGTCATTCCGACCCGATCGCACGCTGCACTTCCTCGCAGTGGTGCGATAAGGTCGGAAGTGCGCATGCGCGGCGTTGCCGGCGCCGGGCAATGACGCCGGGAACGAGGAAAGCGGTTGCAGTGGCGACCGCAAGAAGATTGACAGGAGGAAGGTGTGTCGGGGCATCAACTGACCGTTTTCTGGGAGTGGTCCAGCGAACGCAGGCGTGTCCAGGCGTTTTGAGGGCGGATGTCTGACATCAAATCCAGGACCTGCATCGCTGGATCCGTCGCACAGGGTAAGTAGGTATAGGACTACTCTTGTTTTGCTTGAAACTTTTAATGCATAGCAGGGCTGTACAAGTGATTGCAGCCCTGCTATGCTAAAATACACTCCCCCATAGGTGGCGTCTAGTTGATCGCACAAGCAGCAAAAAGTTGCTACGTGCGATCATCTTGGAATGACCCCCATAGAGTGTAAGCTCCACTGGGGCAGGGACTGATGTGAATGGCCAAATATTCTCTGTACAGCGCTGTGGAACATGTGTGTGTTATATGTGTATGTGTATTCGGCTAAATGGCGACATTTCAGGACCATGGGGGGGTGACACCATGAGTTACCATACCGGGTGACACCATCCCTAGTGACGCCTCTGGCCAGAGGCAGTGTACGAGTGGTCAGAGGCAGTGTACGAGTGACCAGAGGCAATGCATGAGTGGTCAGAGGCAGTGTACGAGTGGTCAGAGGCAGTGTACGAGTGGTCAGAGGCAGTGTACGAGTGGTCAGAGGCAGTGTACGAGTGGCCAGAGGCAGTGTACGAGTGGTCAGAGGCAGTGTACGAGTGACCAGAGGCAATGCATGAGTGGTCAGAGGCAGTGTACGAGTGGTCAGAGGCAGTGTACGAGTGGTCAGAGGCAGTGTACGAGGCCAGAGGCAGTGTACGAGTGACCAGAGACATATATGAGTACATTGGGTATCATGCAGTTATGATAGGAGAGGTGGGATGTTTTGCTAAAGAAAATAGAAACATTACAAAAATAAAAATAAATGGATGCTTTCTTTAAATGTCAAACATATATATAATTCAACTTCTGGCTCATAAACTGAAACTATATATGAGGTTGTAGTGGATCTAGAATGCATTGTCCTGAATTCAAAATTTATTATTTCAATTCACTCAAACATGTAAACTAAACTATTAGGTATGAGACTGGGGCCTTAGTATGCAAAGGTATGAAATGTAGCATCTTGCTTTAAAACAACTCCCAAATACCTCTCCTCCTGGCAGGGACAGACTGGGGCTGTCTACCAGCACTGTCAAGGTAGTGTGAGTTGCGTGCATGAAAAGGACGTGCACAGACACAGCACATGGGAGCATGCCGCAAGTCACGGGGGCCAGGCCTCGTAGTACGTCCCCGTATCTCTGTGTGCTTGAGCCCCTGCTCAGACAGATCCTGTAAATGTGAGCCGGGCAACTAAGCGGAGTACTCTGCCAGCCTTGGTGACTATGCAGTCCAGCCCTGCCTCCTGGACACAGCTCTAGAGAGCAACTGTAGATGTGTCTGTGCAGCAACGTCATCATGTAATGAGGAATGAATGCCGGATGACAACTAGTGATGAGCGAGGTTCGGTTTTACTCGGTTTTATAAAACCGAGTAAAACCGAACCCGCTCATCACTAATGACAACACGATTTAGAGAAGTGTTTATTAGCGTATATATTCAGTGCACTTCTCTCAGTGAAAAGGAGACAAGACACAGAAGGGGTAACAGAACTTGTGTACTATTGCCGACATCCCTGCCCATCATCGTCTATACCAACCTGTTAGCATCAGAATGGTGGGGTCAGTGGATGACTTTATATGATCTCGATGACAATTCTTTTCACTAGGGTGGGTAATTACTTTAGCGCAAAGCAATATGCACACTGGCAGCTCAATGCTTCCTCATAGCTGGACCAAGACACTTTTAACCAAGGAACATACTATGTTAATGTCACGCCCAGCGGGGCAGGGAGCTGGAGCTTTCATATCTGCGCGCTGTGGCCGTTCCCTCAGTGGCACTGCGGCATGCAGAGGCGGCTGGCCGCGTCATAAGGGCAGCGTGTAGGGGGGGCATCGGGTGGCTCTTAGCAGCTGTGTACAGGCGGCGCCGGGCTCAGGGCGCCACCATCTTGGTGCTGACCACATGACTCCACTGGGCCAATCAGAGGCATGCTCCTGCTAATCATGCTGAACCAATCCCAGGTAGGGGCAGGGTATTTCTAGGAGCATTCTGGGGCATTCTGATGTCAGTGCAATGTCTTCTGCAGCCTGTTTGCATGTTAGTTCTCTGACTTCCAGTTTCCAGAGTTTGCCTCTTGTTCCTGGATCCAGTTTATTCACAGCTCCGTCTCCAGAGTCTCTACCCGCTTGGTTCATACGCTCCTGGGCCTTGAACGGCTAGTATCCATCTGACAGTTAATGGTTGCATAACCGCCTCAACATATTTATGGCAACACAGTTGGTTCATGAGCCAATGACATCACTATGAGTGAAACTTTTACGGACACTGTTACTGGTCGTCCACTGACCCCACCATTCTTGCAATAGTAGCAAGATCTCGCACATGCGCACTGGAGACGGCCAGGCAGGGAGACAGGTATTGCCGCAGCTGACAGGTATTAAGGGAAGGAGAGTTTTTTACTCCCCCACTCCGGCAGACGAAATGTTTATACATCTCATCGGTAATGCTCCCCGCTTTACCTCAGTAAAAAGGTGAAGCAGGAAGCCCTATAGTAGCAAGATTCGTGCCCGCATAATGCATCTCCCCTTAAATGTAGGAGGGGCTGTGAGAGAGGAAGGGGTAGGTGGTACAGCTGTGCTGAGAATAGAGTTGGCCTAACAAAGAGACATCAGGTATTGTATGGAAATAAGAGATATGTGGTACTGTATGTTTGCTTGGCAACTAAAAGGGCAGTGTTGTTATATGAAATGATGAACTTAGAGGAAGTCAGCACTGGAGCAACATATTCTTCAGCGGCGCTCAGCGCTAACATACAGTATCATCCGCATACATCGCATGCTTTTCCTCATGACCCGGGCCATAAGCCCACAGATAGTAGGAGATGCATGAATGGCACAAGCTAATGGCTTAATGTCAAAATCAAATAAGGAGGGAAAGAGCAGGCAGCCCTATCTGGTAAACCTACTCAAAAAGAAGAAGTCAATAAATATTAATACAGGCACTAGCCGCGGGACAGGAGTACAACAATTGGATCCATTTTACAAACCCATCACCCACCCCAAGGCGCAGAGCTGGCCCTAACCAATTTGGAGCCCTAGGTAACATTTTGGGTGGTGCCCTAGCTAGCACCGCTGCTACTTCCACTCTGACCCAGCACCCATCTCCTAGCATAGCACCCATCACCCAGCAGCACAGATCACAAAAGCAGCCAGCAACAACCATCACCCCTCACCCAGGGACAGTGCATGCAGGGGCGCATGTTCCAAAAAGGGAGGAGAGTTCTTGCTGGGAAGGGGTGTGGCCACACAATAGTACCTCCAATTCATATTATGCCACACACTACTGCAACGTTATTCACATTATATCCCACAATACTGTCTCTCATTCATGTTACGTCACACAATAGTGTCCCTTATTCACAATACACCTCACAGTAGTACCTCTTATTCACAGTACACCACACCGTCTCACTCCTTGTTGATGTTACACCACACCATATCTCTCCTTGATGACATTAAATCACACTGTATCACTCCTTATTCACATTACACCACTCTGTAGTGCCCTTTAAACACGTTACGCCACACAGTAATAGTGCCGCTTAGACACATAATACCACACATTTATGCCCCTTACACATATGCGCCACAATAGTAATGCCCTCATACACATAATTCCACACAGTAATGCCCCTTACACTTATTCCCTACATTAGTAATTAGCATTTTTTTTTTTAATTAAACTTACTTTTGCTTGCTGCCAGACAGTGTGAACTGTGTCCGTCCCTGCAGCTCTATGAATCCTTGACTGCATTTTCTGAAGTGGGAGGCTGGGCGGCACTGTGGCTGCATGGAGATAGCATCCCCACAAAGGTCCATGGGAGGAGGAGCTACTGCTGCTGGTCATGTGCCTTATTCTCGTCTTGTCAACTCCCGCTGCTGCCTGCTCCCGGCTGAGCTATCCGATCGAGCTGAGAGTTCCAATCGCAGTAGCCAGCCAAAAGCAAGACCTCCACCGGCCCAATGTGGGGTTGAATGTCCCTAGGCATTCCAAATGCCCTAGGCCAGTGGTTTTCAAACTTTTTTGAATCACCGCACCCTGGAGTATCAGAATTTTTTTCACGGCACTCCTAGGTCAAAAGTTTCTTATTGAAAAATGTAAAAATAAATATTATATTAAGTACATTGTTTTTATATATCATGCTTAGGTTCAGTTATATGGTGAGGGACAAGATTTGCTTTAGTTTGTCCACATATTTATGATTAGCAGCCACCAGCACTGGTTTTACCTATTACCTATTATTACATTGACCATAAAAATGTGTAATTGGTCCTGAACCACCAATCCAAGGCACCCCTGCAAGTGTCCTGAGGAACCACAGGATGCCACGGCACACAGTTTGAGAACCACTGCCCTAGGCATTGCCTAGCTTGCCTATGCCTAGAGCTGGCTCTATCAAAGTGAGAGAGTACAACCTATAAATAAAGCCATTCAACAGACTTGTAAGCCACAAAAAATAATTACAATTTTAAAACTAAAGGGTTAATTCAGACCTGATCGTAGATGTGCTAAATTTAGCACATCTACGATCAGTCACACTGACATAAGGGGGGACGTTCAGCACAGGGCTAGCCCGCCCCGCATATCAGTCCCTGCCCCGTCGCACAAGTACAAAAGTATCGCACAGCAGCGATGCTTTTGTACATCAGGAGTAGCTCCCAGCCAGCGCAGCTCCTGCGCGCTGGCAGGGAGCTGCTCGTCGCTGCCCAGGTCGCAACGGCTGCGTGTGAGGTCACGCAGCCACCCCAGCCTTCCTCCCCAACGATCAGGGCACGTCCCCTAAATGGCGATAAAACGCCGCCGGCTCGCCCCCCCAGCCAGCGACCACCTCTGCCTGTCAATCAGGCAGAGGCGATCGCAGGGCTACAACAGCCGTCGGCTGTCTGCCATGCGCCGGTGCACTGCGGCACCGGCGCATGCGCAGTTCAGACCTGATCGCTGCTGTGCGAAAAGGCACAGCACCGATCAGGTCTGAATCAGCCCCTATGATTTAAGATGAGAAATGTTAATAAGGGATTGATCTGCTAACAGTACACAACGTACAGCTTGTGTGCTAAATTCTGTATCACAGTAAGTACAGCATGTGTGAAGCAGTCTGTTAGCATAATATACAAAGGCTGGGCTCATTGTTTCAGTGCTCCATGGGGGTCATTCCGAGTTGATTGCTCGCTAGCTGTTTTTAGCAACCATGCGAACGCATAGTCGCCGCCCACAGGGGAGTGTATTTTAGCTGTGCAAGTGTGCGAAACCTTGTGCAGCCGAGCAGTACAAAAACAGTTTGTGCAGTTTTTGAGTAGGTCTGAACTTACTCAGCCGCTGCGATCACTTCAGCCTGTCTGGTCCCGGAATTGACGTCAGACACCCGCCCTGCAAATGCTTGGACACGCCTGCGTTTTTCCAACCACTCCCAGAAAATGGTCAGTTGACACCCCTAAATGCCTTCTTCCTGTTAATCTTCTTGCGATCGGTTGTGTGAATGGATTCTTTGTTAAATCCACTGCACAGCAATGATCCGCATGCGCTGTAGTGACCTGATTGCTGCGCTGTGAAAAACGGCAGCATGCGATCAGCTCAGGATGACCCCCCATGTTAGTAATTCACTTGGCATACGTGCAAGCAACCCACAAGGTCAGAATACTGTAGTGCACCATTATTCGGTAAGCTGTTTACTCAGAACGTGCTGTAATTATCAATGTAGATTTAGTCAGTCTTTGTTAAAGGATATTGATTAACAGCTAGTTCATTATCTTGGTGCTCTGTCTTTTTGTGGAACGTACAAAAGGAAAGATGTGCAAGTGTTAGAGGTAATATGTAATTTAAAGGTTGTTCTCGACTATTTTTAACACTGTTAGTAAAGGTAATCATTTATTTATTCCCTAATTACCCACTGGTGGCAGCGATGACCCACTGGTGGCAGATTTGCTCACTGCTTATCCACCTGTTCCCAATCTGTAAGGAAATTATATCATGTACCTGTCACTTAAATTCCCACGTGGTTCTCCTGGGGTCTCTCCAATACTTACAGGCAAGTGATATAATCAGGAGAAATAAAACAAATATGCAATTATACAATTGTATTACTGTATATTAGAGCAGTGGTTCTCCAACTTGGTCCTCAGGACCCCACACGGTTCACGTTTTCCATATCACCCAGCAGGTGCACTGTGTTTTACCAACTGTCACATTTGAAATATCTACAGGTGACCTGCAAAACATGAACTGTGTGTGGTCCTGAGGACCGATTTTGAGAACCTGTGTATTAGAACATGGCCTGAATTACATCAAAGACTATCAAACCAGGTACCAGCTCTGCAAAGGAGCAACTTCCTGTCGGGTAAGTAACTAGTCTCAAGACCACTCTCCCAACCCCCTGCCTCATGCCATGGCCATCTATGCCTCACTTACTTCCTGCCATCAGGCCACCTTCCGCTTGATCGCACCTCATGTCACCTGTCTTTGTCTCCACTCCACCTAAATTGTGAGCACCTTGGAGCAGGGCCCTCGTTCCTCCTGTTCTCACAGCCCTCATCTCTCACGCTTCAATTACAGCTCTCTCCTGCTCAACGACCGTCTATATACCCACATCTCCTTTCACTCATTACTGTTTCTCTGACGTCCTAGTGGATGCTGGGTACTCCGTAAGGACCATGGGGTATAGACGGGCTCCGCAGGAGACTGGGCACTCTTAAAAGAAAGATTAGGTACTATATCTGGTGTGCACTGGCTCCTCAATCTATGCCCCTCCTCCAGACCTCAGTTAGTATCTGTGCCCGGCCAGAGCTGGATGCACCCTAGGGGCTCTCCTGAGCTTCCTAGAAAAGAAAGTATTTGTTAGGTTTTTATTTTCAGTGAGATCTGCTGGCAACAGACTCACAGCTACGTGGGACTGAGGGGAGAGAAGCAAACCTACCTGCTTGCAGCTAGCTTGGGCTTCTAAGGCTACTGGACACCATTAGCTCCAGAGGGATCGAACACAGGCCCAGTCCTCGGTCGTCCGGTCCCGGAGCCGCGCTGCCGCCCCCCTTGCAGAGCCAGAAGAACGAAGAGAAGTTGAAAATCGGCAGCTGAAGACTCCGGTCCTCATTAAGGTAGCGCACAGCACTGCAGCTGTGCGCCATTGCTCCCTTAGCACACCACACACTCCGGTCACTGATGGGTGCAGGGCGCTGGGGGGGGGGGGGCGCCCTGGGCAGCAATTAGATTACCCTACTTGGCGAAAAGCACATAATACAGTCTGATAAACTGTATATGTGCAATAACGCCTGCCATTAAAGTACATAAAAGGACAGAAGCCTGCCGCTGAGGGGGCCGGGCCTTCTTCCTCAGCACACCGGCGCCATTTTCTCTTCACAGCTCAGCTGGAAGGAAGCTCCCCAGGCTCTCCCCTGCAGTATCCTGGTACACAAAGGGTAAAAAAGAGAGGGGGGGCACATAAATTTAGGCAAAACTGTGCTATAAGGGAAAAATCACTCAGTATAGTGTACATCCCTGTATTATATAGCGCTGTGGTGTGTGCTGGCATACTCTCTCTCTGTCTCTCCAAAGGGCCTGGTGGGGGAACTGTCTTCAAATAGAGCATCCCCTGTGTGTGTGGTGTGTCGGTACGCGTGTGTCGACATGTCTGAGGTAAAAGGCTCCTCTAAGGAGGTGATAGAGCGGATATGTGTGTGGGAGGGTGTCTCCGTCGACAACGCCGACACCGGTTTGGATATGTGTAAGTGCTGAGGTAAAATTATTGCACAAAAGGTTAGGGAACAGAAAGGAAATCTACCCTGGTCTGTCCCTATGTCACAGAGTCCTTCAGAGTCTCTCTATGTTCACTATCCAAAATAACAAAGTATCGACACGGAGTTTAACTCCACTGTCGACTACGATAATGCAAAGTTACAGCCAAGAGGGCTAAAAGATATTCAATACATGATTATTGGAATAAAAGATGATTTGCATATCACTGATGACTCATCTGTCGCTGACACGAGAGTACACATGTTAAGGGGAAGAATGCTGAGGTAAATTTCCCTCCTCTCATGAGGAAAAAGAGCGGGAATCTCCAGACAAGAGACGGCAGCTTCCCACAAGAGAATTCTCAGGCTGTATCCTTTCCCCACTAGGGCCAGGATGTGTTGAGAATCTTCCCCTTGGGTGTCCTGTTTGCACTAGCTATTCTCAGGGATCCTGCAGATAGTGTGCACATTCTAGTATACTACCCAGACCGGCGATTGTGTCGGCATGGGTTTATAGCGCTGTGGCAGCGTGGACAGGTACCTTATCAGCAGAGATTGAGATCCTAGTATGCATATAAATATTTTAAGATGCTGTCTTAAGTGATAGATATATAATTATAAAGCATGCCCAAAGGGACATGAGTATACTGGGTCCTAGAGACAAAAGCTATGTCGATTTCTGCTTGACGTGTCCTGTAGAATATACATTGGACAGATGATGCCGACTTAAGAGGCATATGGAAGGCTGAGGATTGTGTGGAGAAAGGTTTTCGGGCCTGGTCTCCACAGCTATAGCTGGTAATTCTGATATTTTGCCTTATAATCCTGCACAGCCTAGGAAAGCACGACATTATTAAATGCAGCTTTTCGAATAAAGAAACAAGAAAGTCTGAGGTGCGTCCTTTCTTGTCAGAGCCGGGGGCAGAGGAAAGAAGCTGTACAACACAGCTAGTCCCCAGGAACAGAAGTCCTCCCCGGCCTCTACAAAAATCCACCGCATGTCACTGGGGCTCCACAGGCGGAGCTAGGCCCGGTGGGGACACGCCTTCGTAAGTTCAGCCACAAGTGGGTTCACTCCCTGTTAGATCCCTGGGCAATAGAAATTGTATCGCAGGGATACAGGCTGGACTGTGAGAAGATGCCCCCTCACCGAGGACCTGGCGGGCTTCCCCCCAAGAGAGGGAGCCAGTGTTAACTGCAATTCGTAAATTGTATCTTCAACAGGTGGTGGTCAAGGGTCCCCTCCTTCAACAAGAGGGTGTTATTATTCGACCATGTTATAATACCGAAACCAGACGGTTCGGTTAGACCCATATTGTATTAAAATCCCTGAACATATACCTGAAAAGGTTCAGGTTCAAGATGGAATCGCTAAGAGCGGTCATTGCAAGCCTGAAATGAATCGGGACATAAGGGATGCATACCTTCATGTCCCCATTTATCCACCTCATCAGGCGTACCTCAGAATTGCGGTATGGGATTGTCATTACCAATTTCACCAAGGTAATGGCGGATATGATGGTGCTCCTGCGGAAGCAAGGTGTCACTATTATCACATACTTGGATGATCTCCTCATAAAAGCGAGATCAAGAGAGCAGTTGCTGGACAGCGTATCACCTTCTCTGGAAGTGAAACGGCAACACGACTGGATTCTATATATTCCGAAGTCGCAGTTGGTTCCTACAGCTCATCTGCCTCGCCTAGGCATGATCCTAGACACAGACCAGAAGAGGGTTTATCTCCCGATAGAGAGAGCTCAGGAGCTCATGACACTGGTCAGGAATCCATTGAAAACCAAAACAGGTGTCAGTGCATCACTGCACTCGAGTCCTGGGAAGGATGATGGCATCATACGAGGCCATCCCCTTCAGCTGGTTCCATGCAAGGACAATGGAACTTACTGGACAAGTGGTCCGGATCACATCTTCAAATGCATCGGTTAATCACCCTATCCCCCAGGGCCAGGGTGTCTCTACTGTGGTGGCTGCGGAGTGCTCACCTTCTCGAGGGCCGCAGATTCGGCATTCAGGACTGGGTCCTGGTGACCACGGATGCAAGCCTCCGAGGGTGGGGGGCAGTTACACAGGGAAGAAAATTCCAAGGTTTGTGGTCAAGCCAACAGACTTGCCTTCACATCAATATCCTGGAACTAAGGGCCATATACAACGCCCTAAGTCAAGCGGAGTTCCTGCTTCGCGACCAACCGGTTCTGATCCAGTCAGACCGCAGGGGCTCATGTAAACCGCCAGGGCGGCACAAGGAGCAGGTTGGCGAGGGTAGAAACCACCAGAATTCTTCGCTGGGCAGAGAATCAAGTAAGCGCACTGTCAGCAGTGTTCATTCCGGGAGTGGACACGACCTCCACCCGGGAAAGTGGTGACTTCATCAGGAAGTCTTCACGCAGTTTTGCAAATTGATGGAAACTGCCTCAGGTGGACTACATGGCGTCCCACCTCAATAAAAAGATAAAAAAGGTTTTACGCTGGGTCAAGGGACTCTCAGGCGATAGCTGTGGTCGCACTAGTAACACCGTGGGTGTTCCAGTCGGTCTATATATTCCCTCCTCTTCCTCTCAGACCCAAGGGCTGAGAATTGTAATAAACGGAGGAGTGTGAACAATATTCTTTGCTCCGGATTGGCCAAGAAGGACTCGGTACCCGGAACTGCAAGAAATGCTCTCACAGGACCCATGGCCTCTGCCTCTCAGTCAGGACATGTTGCAACAGGGACCCTGTCTGATCCAAGACTTACCGCAGCTGCGTTGGACGGCATGGCGGTTGAACGCCGGATCCTAGTGGAAAAGGGCATTCCAGATGCAGTTATTCCTACGCTGATAAAGGCTAGGAAAGACGTGACAGCAAGACTTTTTCATTGTATATGGCGAAAATAGGTTGCTTGGTGTGTGGCCGGGAAGGCCCTACAGAGGAATTCCAGGGGGGTCGATTCCTGCACTTCCTACAGTCAGGAGTGACTATGGGCCTAAAATTAGGATCTATAAAGGCCAAGATTTCGGCCCTATCCCTTTTTCTCTCAAAAAGAACTGGCTTCACTGCCTGAAGTTCGGACGTTGTTACAGGGGTGCTGCATATTCAGCCCCTTTTGTGCCTCCAGTGGCACCTTGGGATCTTAACGTGTGTTGGATTCCTAAAATCCCACTGGTTTGAGCCACTTAAGATCGTGGAGCTAAAATATCTCACGTGGAAAGTGGTCATGCTTTTGGCCTTAGCTTGGACTAGGCGTGTGTCAGAATTGGCGGCTTTGTCATGTAAAAGCCCATATCTGATCTTCCATATGGAAAGGGCAGAATGGAGGACTCGTCCCCAATTTCTCCCTAAGGTGGTATCATCGTTTCATTTGAACCAACCTATTGTGGTGCCTGCGGCTACTAGGGACTTGGAGGATTCCAAGTTGCTGGACGTAGTCCGGGCCCGGAAACTTTATGTTTCCAGGACGGCTAGAGTCAGAAAAACTGACTCGCTATTTATCCTGCATGCACCCAACAAGCTGGGTGCTCCTGCTTCAAAGCAGACTATTGCTCGTCGGATCTGTAGCATGATTCAGCTTGCATATTCTGCGGCTGGACTGCCGCATCCTAAATTAGTAAAAGCCCATTCCACGAGGAAGGTGGGCTCTTCTTGGGCGGCTGCCCGAGGGGTCTCGGCTTTACAACTTTGCCGAGCTGCTACTTGGTCGGGTTCAAACACTTTTGCAAAATTCTAGAAGTTTGATACCCTGGCTGAGGAGGACCTTGAGTTTGCTCATTCGGTGCTGCAGAGTCATCCGCACTCTCCCGCCCGTTTGGGAGCTTTGGTATAATCCCCATGGTCCTTACGGAGTACCCAGCATCCACTAGGACGTCAGAGAAAAAAAGAATTTACTCACCGGTAATTCTATTTCTCGTAGTCCGTAGTGGATGCTGGGAGCCCGTCCCAAGTGCGAACTCTCTGCAATACATGTATATAGTTATTGCTTAACTAAAGGGTTATGGTATGAGCCATCTGTTGAGAGAGGCTCAGTTATTGTTCATACTGTTAACTGGGTATAGTTATCACGAGTTGTACGGTGTGATTGGTGTGGCTGGTATGGTATGGTATGCTATTTTTCTAAAATATTGTATGGAATCTAAACCTGTGCCCGATCGCCCCCTGTCTAGTGGCTGGTATGAGTCTTACCCTGGATTCCAAATCCTTTCCTAGTAATGTCAGCTCTTCCGGGCACAGTTTCCCTAACTGAGGTCTGGAGGAGGGGCATAGAGGGAGGAGCCAGTGCACACCAGATATAGTACCTAATCTTTCTTTTAAGAGTTCCCAGTCTCCTGCGGAGCCCGTCTATACCCCATGGTCCTTACGGAGTACCCAGCATCCACTACGGACTACGAGAAATAGAATTACCGGTGAGTAAATTCTTATTTTATCTCTTGCAATGATTGCTCGCCCCAAGTAGTACGCCGGTTCCTCCTTTGCTTCCTTACATCTCGGCTGTATTGCGTTCTGAGAACGGTGGTTCCAATTGTTACCTGTGCACTGTTTTAGTTTTTCAGTTACTGTACTGTTAAGTTCTATGTACCCTGTATTGTTCTAATGTGTGCCGAATGTATGACACTGCAAAACACTTGTTGCGCCTTATAAATAAAATGCAATATTAATAATAACTGTTCTCTTTCTGTGATACATATCTTCACTAGGGGTCTATTCATGAAGCAGTGAAAAGTGTGGAGAAGTGAGCTAGTGGAGAAGTTGCCCATGGCAACCAATCAGCATTGAAGTAACACTTATAATTTGCATGCTATACAATTGTACGGAGCAGCTGATTGGTTGCCATGGACAACTTCTCCACTAGCTCACTTCTCCACCCTTTTCACTGCTTCATGAATAGACCCCAAATACTCAGATACTGTACATTCCGTAAGGGCAATTTGTAAAGTAGTCAAAAGATCTGATAGACCCACTTAGATTGTCTAATGGATTGTAGGTGGCTAACAAAAAAGTATTCTAGTGTTATTCCAAATTATTAAGACATTATTATTATTATTATTATTATTATTATTATTATTATTATTATTTTAACTTTTATGATTCGATCAAGGCAAGTACCCGAATATTGGGGTCTATTCATGAAGCAGTGAAAAGAATGGAGAAGTGAGCCAGTGGAGAAGTTGCCCATGGCAACCAATCAGCTGTATAATTTTATAGAATGCACTTTATAAATGTTACCTCCACACTGATTGGTTGCCATGGCAACTTCTCCACTGGCTCACTTCTCCACTGTTTTCACTGATTCATGAATAGACCACAATGTCTGGGCAGAATTTGACCAGATGACAGAGTGATGTTTTTATAACCAGGATAAATGTAGATATTTCATGGACCTGCAGATCTTTTTTTATCCTGTGGCTATCCTGGGCTCTCTCCCACACTAATGTGTGTGAGTGGCAATGAGACAGTAGAACATGGCCCAAATATAACATTTTGATGTGAATAGTCATTAGGCAAACTGAGCCTCCTGGAAAGATGTTCCTGCATTAACAGAAGATACATCTCTAAGGAAACAAGACTCTGGTATTATTGTACTTGTCAATCAGCACTTACTCTAATATAATGTTGGGAAACCGTGGAACAAGGTTCACTGTATAGTATGTTTATTTTTTTTTATTTTTTTGGCAGCCTCCAAATGATCTACACGCACAGCAAAGTTGCAAAAATTCAAGAATTTCCTGTGATCCTTTTATTCGCTAATGTTTGGATCTGATGAACTAGTTTAAAAATCGTTTTCAATAGCGTTCAAGTGTCTACTGTCTAGTAGTTAAGGTGTGTACACATGGGCCCTCATTCCGAGTTGTTCGCTCGTTATTTTCCTTCGCATCGGTGCGATTTTCCGCTAACTGCGCATGCGCAATGTTCGCACTGCGGCTGCGCCAAGTAAATTTGCTAAGAAGTTAGATATTTTACTCACGGCATTACAAGGTTTTTTCATCGTTCTGGTGATCGTAGTGTGATTGACAGGAAGTGGGTGTTTCTGGGCGGAAACTGGACGTTTTATGGGTGTGTGTGAAAAACGCTGCAGTTTCTGGGAAAAACGCGGGAGTGGCTGGAGAAACGGGGGAGTGTCTGGGCGAACGCTGGGTGTGTTTGTGACGTCAAACCAGGAACGACAAGCACTGAACTGATCGCACTGGAAAAGTAAGTCTCGAGCTACTCAGAAACAGCAAAGAAAAATCTTTTCGCAATATTGCGAATACTTCGTTTGCAATTCAGCTAAGCTAAGATTCACTCCCAGAGGGCGGCGGCTTAGTGTGTGCACTGCTGCGAAAAGCGGCTAGCGAGCGAACAACTCGGAATGAGGGCCATGGTGAGATCCTTGCTATGCCCGATTTTGACTATGCGATTTCCCTTGAACTCCCCCAGAGCACAGATAGCACAGATTGTACAGATTTTGACTATCTGTGCTTGAGATTTTGTCTATGTACGATTTTGACTAAGTGCCAATTTTGACTATACATTGTACTAGATAGTAACAGAGCCGGCCCTAACCAATATGATGCCCTAGGCAAGATTTTGGCTGGTGCCCCCTAGCTCTGCCACTAGTTCCGCCTCTGCCCCTGCATCCCTTTCCCAGCACCATCAACCCTCACCCATAGCAGTCCTCATTTTGATGTTCCTACCCCCTATATTTTAAATAGGAACATTGCGCATTTGGCGCACAGCCCAAAACGGGTGTCTTCTTGCTGGGAGGGGGCATGGCCACACAATAGTACCGCCAATTCAAATGATGCCACACACTAGTGCAACTTTATTCACACACATAATGCCCCTTACACATATGCCGAACACTACTGCATTACCAACCCACCCTCACGCATCACTCACACAGCCACTAACACTGTGATCTCTGCCTCTGCTTGGATACAGATGTGTCCTCATACATCTTGCCTCAATACGCCATGCAGCAGAAGATGCCTGGCATGAGTCAGCTGGCAGCTCTGCTAACGTTGGGCACCATTTTTTATGAAAATGCATTGTTTGCATTACTATGTGGCTAGAATGCACAAGCAGCTTCTGTTGTTTAAAATTATATGCGGCATGCCTATATTCTGTGTGTGACTGTGACTGTATCTGCATATGAAATGCTATGTTACAGTGATTTCCAGGAATACACTGTAACGTAGCATTCCGTATGCAGATACAGCCGCAGTCACACACAGAATATAGGCATGCCACATATCCTTTTAATCAGCAGAAGCTGCTTGTGCTCCTAGGCATACCAAATGCCCTAGGCATTTGCCTAGTTTGCCTATGCCTAAGGCCGGCTCTGGATAGTACACTAGATAGTCAAGATTGACTTGCCTGCACAGTCTATCTAGCCTTGCGATACCAACCCCGCGGGAGTGCGCATCGGGATCGAATCTATATCGCAAGCTGCCTAACACCTTGAGATATGCACTAACTTTTCATAAGATTCTGACTATATAGTCAACATTTTACAGATTTTCTCTGACGTCCGTAAGGACCATGGGGAATAGCGCTCCGCAGGAGACTGGGCACAACTAAAAGAAAGCTTTAGACTACTGGTGTGCACTGGCTCCTCCCACTATGACCCTCCTCCAGACTTCAGTTAGAATCTTGTGCCCGGCTGAGCTGGATGCACACTAGGGGCTCTCCTGAGCTCCTAGAAAGAAAGTATATTTAGGTTTTTTATTTTACAGTGAGATCTGCTGGCAACAGACTCACTGCAACGAGGGACTAAGGGGAGAAGAAGCGAACCTACCTAACTGGTGGTAGCTTGGGCTTCTTAGGCTACTGGACACCATTAGCTCCAGAGGGATCGACCACAGGACCCGACCTCGCTGTTCGGTCCCCTTACAGAGCCAGAAGCAAGAAGTGTTCCTGAAAATCGGCGGCAGAAGACTTCTGTCTTCAACAAGGTAGCGCACAGCACTGCAGCTGTGCGCCATTGCTCCTCATACACACCTCACACTCCGGTCACTGATGGGTGCAGGGCGCTGGGGGGGGGGCGCCCTGAGGGCAATATAGGACACCTTGGCTGGCAAATCTACACCATATATAGTCAGGAAGGCTATATAGGTGTAAAAATACCCCTGCCAGAATTCCAGAAAAAGCGGGAGAAGTCCGCCGGAAAAGGGGCGGGGCCATCTCCCTCAGCACACTGGCGCCATTTTTCCCTCACAGCTCCGCTGGAAGGACGCTCCCTGGCTCTCCCCTGCAGTGTCAAGCTACATAAGGGTAAAAAAGAGAGGGGGGGCACTAAATTTAGGCGCAGTATATATAATATAAGCAGCTATAAGGGAAAAACACTCATTTATAGTGGGATCCCTGTGTTATATAGCGCTCTGGTGTGTGCTGGCATACTCTCTCTCTGTCTCCCCAAAGGGCTTTGTGGGGTCCTGTCCTCTGTCAGAGCATTCCCTGTGTGTATGCGGTGTGTCGGTACGACTGTGTCGACATGTTTGATGAGGAGGCTTATGTGGAGGCGGAGCAGATGCCGATAAATGTGATGTCACCCCCTGCGGGGTCGACACCTGAGTGGATGGTGCTGTGGAAGGAATTACGCGACAGTGTCGACTCCTTGCATAAAAGGTTTGACGACATACCAAATGTGGGACAGCCGGCTTCTCAGCCTGTGCCTGCCCAGGCGTCTCAAAAGCCATCAGGGGCTCTAAAACGCCCGCTACCTCAGATGGCAGACACAGATGTCGACACAGATACTGACTCCAGTGTCGACGACGATGAGACTAATGTAACTTCCAGTAGGGCCACACGTTACATGATTGAGGCATTGAAAAATGTGTTGAACATTTCTGAAGTTACCCCCGGTACCACAAAAAAGGGTATTATGTTTGGAGAGAAAACACTACCAGTAGCTTTTCCTCCATCTGAGGAGTTAAATGAAGTGTGTGAAGAAGCGTGGGCTTCCCCTGATAAGAAACTGGTAATTTCTAAGAGGTTACTAATGGCGTACCCTTTCCCGCCAGAGGATAGGTCACGTTGGGAAACATCCCCTAGGGTGGATAAAGCGCTCACACGCTTGTCAAAGAAGGTGGCACTACCGTCTCCGGATACGGCCGCCCTGAAGGAATCTGCTGATAGAAAGCAGGAGGCTATCCTGAAGTCTATATATACACACACAGGTGTTATACTGAGACCAGCTATTGCTTCAGCATGGATGTGCAGTGCTGCAGCTGCGTGGTCAGATTCCCTGTCGGAAAATATTGATACCCTAGACAGGGACACTATATTGCTAACCGTAGAGCATATTAAAGACGCACTTTTATACATGAGGGATGCACAGAGGGATATTTGCCGGCTGGCATCTAAAATAAGTGCAATGTCCATTTCTGCCAGGAGAGGGTTATGGACTCGGCAGTGGACAGGAGATGCAGATTCTAAAAGGCACATGGAAGTTCTGCCTTATAAGGGTGAGGAGTTGTTCGGGGATGGTCTCTCGCACCTCGTTTCCACAGCAACAGCTGGGAAGTCTACATTTTTACCCCATGTTCCCTCACAGCCAAAGAAAGCACCGTATTATCAGGTACAGTCCTTTCGGCCCAATAGGGGCAAGCGGGTTAAGGGCGCGTCCTTTCTGCCCAGAGGCAGAGGTAGAGGGAAAAAGCTGCAGCATACAGCCAGTTCCCAGGAGCAAAAGTCCTCCCCCGCTTCCTCTAAGTCCACAGCATGACGCTGGGGCTCCTCAGGCGGAGCCAGGTACGGTGGGGGCCCGTCTCAAATATTTCAGCAATCAGTGGGCTCGCTCACGGGTGGATCCCTGGATCTTTCAAGTAGTATCTCAGGGGTACAAGCTGGAATTCGAGACGTCTCCCCCCCGCCGTTTCCTCAAATCTGCCTTACCAACCACTCCCTCAGGCAGGGAGGCAGTGTTACAGGCAATTCACAAGCTGTATTCACAACAGGTGATAGTAAAGGTGCCCCTACTTCAACAAGGACGGGGTTACTATTCCACAATGTTTGTGGTACCGAAACCGGACGGTTCGGTGAGACCCATTTTAAATTTGAAATCCTTGAACACATATATAAAAAAATTCAAGTTCAAGATGGAATCGCTCAGGGCGGTTATTGCAAGCCTGGATGAGGGGGATTACATGGTATCACTGGACATCAAGGATGCTTACCTGCATGTCCCCATTTACCATCCTCACCAGGAGTACCTCAGATTTGTGGTACAGGATTGTCATTACCAATTCCAGACGTTGCCGTTCGGTCTATCCACGGCTCCGAGGGTCTTTACCAAGGTAATGGCCGAAATGATGATACTCCTTCGAAAGAAGGGAGTTTTAATTATCCCGTACTTGGACGATCTCCTGATAAAGGCGAGGTCCAGGGAGCAGTTGTTGGTCGGGGTAGCACTATCTCGGGAGGTGCTACAACGGCACGGCTGGATTCTAAATATTCCAAAGTCACAGCTGGTCCCTACGACACGTCCTGTTCCTGGGGATGGTTCTGGACACAGAACAGAAAAAAGTGTTTCTCCAGGAGGAGAAGGCCAAGGGGCTGTCATCTCTAGTCAGAGGCCTCCTAAAACCAAAACAGGTGTCGGTGCATCACTGCACGCGGATCCTGGGAAAGATGGTAGCTTCCTACGAAGCAATTCCATTCGGCAGGTTCCATGCAAGAACCTTTCAGTGGGACCTGTTGGACAAGTGGTCTGGATCGCATCTTCAGATGCATCGGCTGATAACCCTGTCTCCAAGGACAAGGGTGTCTCTGCTGTGGTGGCTGCAGAGTGCTCATCTTCAAGAGGGCCGCAGATTCGGCATACAGGACTGGGTCCTGGTGACCACGGATGCCAGCCTTCGAGGCTGGGGGGCAGTCACACAGGGAAGAAACTTCCAAGGACTATGGTCAAGTCAGGAGGCTTCCCTGCACATAAATATTCTGGAACTGAGGGCCATTTACAATGCCCTAAGTCAGGCAAAACCCCTGCTTCAAAACCAGCCGGTACTGATCCAGTCAGACAACATCACGGCGGTCGCCCATGTAAACCGGCAGGGCGGCACGAGAAGCAGGACGGCGATGGCAGAAGCCACAAGGATTCTCCGATGGGCGGAAAATCACGTGTTAGCACTGTCAGCAGTGTTCATTCCGGGAGTGGACAACTGGGAAGCAGACTTCCTCAGCAGGCACGACCTCCACCCGGGACAGTGGGGACTTCATCCAGAAGTCTTCCAACTGATTGTAAACCGTTGGGAAAGGCCACAGGTGGACATGATGGCGTCCCGCCTAAACAAAAAGCTAGAAAAGTATTGCGCCAGGTCAAGAGACCCGCAGGCGATAGCTGTGGACGCTCTAGTGACACCGTGGGTGTACCGGTCGGTTTATGTGTTCCCTCCTCTTCCTCTCATACCAAAGGTACTGAGGATAATAAGGAGAAGAGGAGTAAGAACTATACTCATTGTTCCGGATTGGCCAAGAAGAGCTTGGTACCCGGAACTTCAAGAAATGATCTCAGAGGACCCATGGCCTCTGCCGCTCAGACAGGACCTGCTGCAGCAGGGGCCCTGTCTGTTCCCAGACTTACCGCGGCTGCGTTTGACGGCATGGCGGTTGAACACCGGATGCTGAAGGAAAAGGGCATTCCGGAGGACGTCATTCCTACGCTGATTAAAGCTAGGAAAGAAGTAACGGCAAACCATTATCACCGCATATGGCGTAAATATGTTGCGTGGTGTGAGGCCAGGAAGGCCCCAACGGAAGAATTTCAGCTGGGCCGTTTCCTGCACTTTCTACAGTCAGGGGTGACTATGGGCCTAAAATTGGGTTCCATTAAGGTCCAGATTTCGGCTCTATCGATTTTCTTCCAGAGAGAACTGGCTTCACTACCTGAAGTTTCAAACTTTTGTTAAGGGAGTGCTGCATATTCAGCCCCCTTTTGTGCCTCCAGTGGCACCTTGGGATCTCAACGTGGTGTTGGATTTCCTAAAGTCACATTGGTTTGAGCCACTTAAGACCGTGGAATTGAAATATCTCACGTGGAAAGTGGTCATGTTGTTGGCCTTGGCTTCGGCCAGGCGTGTATCAGAATTGGCGGCTTTGTCATGTAAAAGCCCTTATCTGATTTTCCATATGGATAGGGCAGAATTGAGGACTCGTCCCCAATTTCTCCCTAAGGTGGTGTCAGCCTTTCATCTGTACCAACCTATCGTGGTGCCTACGGCTACTAAAGACTTGGACGCTTCCAAGTTGTTGGATGTAGTCAGGGCCCTGAAAATTTATGTTTCCAGGACAGCTGGAGTCAGAAAGACTGACTCGCTATTTATCCTGTATGCGCCCAACAAGTTGGGTGCACCTGCTTCAAAGCAGACTATTGCTCGCTGGATCTGTAGTACGATTCAGCTTGCACATTCTGCAGCTGGACTGCCGCATCCTAAATCAGTAAAAGCCCATTCCACGAGGAAGGTGGGCTCTTCTTGGGCGGCTGCCCGAGGGGTCTCGGCTCTACAACTTTGCCGAGCAGCTACTTGGTCGGGGTCAAACACATTTGCTAAATTCTACAAGTTTGACACCCTGGCTGAGGAGGACCTAGAGTTTGCCCATTCGGTGCTGCAGAGTCATCCGCGCTCTCCCGCCCGTTTGGTAGCTTTGGTATAATCCCCATGGTCCTTACGGAGTCCCAGCATCCACTTAGGACGTCAGAGAAAATAAGAATTTACTCACCGGTAATTCTATTTCTCGTAGTCCGTAGTGGATGCTGGGCGCCCATCCCAAGTGCGGATTGTCTGCAATACTTGTATATAGTTATTGTTTAACTAAAGGGTTATTGTTGAGCCATCTGTTGAGAGGCTCAGTTGTTATCATACTGTTAACTGGGTATTGTATCACGAGTTATACGGTGTGATTGGTGTGGCTGGTATGAGTCTTACCCGGGATTCAAAATCCTTCCTTATTGTGTCAGCTCTTCCGGGCACAGTATCCTAACTGAAGTCTGGAGGAGGGTCATAGTGGGAGGAGCCAGTGCACACCAGTAGTCTAAAGCTTTCTTTTAGTTGTGCCCAGTCTCCTGCGGAGCTGCTATTCCCCATGGTCCTTACGGAGTCCCAGCATTCACTACGGACTACGAGAAATAGAATTACCGGTGAGTAAATTCTTATTTATCTCACCGGGTGTACACACCATAACAGTTACCGAGAACAACCTAGGCTTTGGCCTGTACTGCAGCAGTCATTGGTATAGAGTTCTGCTACAACCCACAGCAAGACAATTACACCGCCTCCTCACAACTATACATTCTGCAACAAGCAGCTGCACACACAAGGGGGTAATTCAGACCTGATCGTAGCAGCAAATTTGTTAGCAGTTGTGCAAAATCATGGGTGTCATTCCGAGTTGATCGCACCTAGCAACTTCTTGCTGCCCGTACGATCAACTAGACATCGCCTATGGGGGAGTGTATATCTGCATAGCAGGGCTGTGATCGCTTGTGCAGCCCTGGTATGCTAAAAAAGGTGTCCTCTAAAAGAAGACCAGGGTAAGAGTTACCTACTCTGTGCGATCGATCCAGAGATGTAGGTCACAGAATTGACGTCAGACATCCGCCCTCCAAACGCGTGGACACGCCTGCGTTGGACTCATCACTCCCCGAAAACGGAGAGTTGCCGCTCGGTTCCGCCCTTCCTCCTGTCAATGTTTTTGCAGTCGCCGCTGCGACCGCTTTCATCGCTAGCGGCGTCGATGGGCAACGACGTGCCTGCGCAATGCGGCCGCCATGCATGCGCAGTTCTGACACGATCGCGCGGCTGTGAGGAAGCGCTGCGTGCGATCAGGTCGGAATTAGAGATGAGCGCCTGAAATTTTTCGGGTTTTGTGTTTTGGTTTTGGGTTCGGTTCCGCGGCCGTGTTTTGGGTTCGACCGCGTTTTGGCAAAACCTCACCGAATTTTTTTTGTCGGATTCGGGTGTGTTTTGGATTCGGGTGTTTTTTTCAAAAAACACTAAAAAACAGCTTAAATCATAGAATTTGGGGGTCATTTTGAACCCAAAGTATTATTAACCTCAAAAACCATAATTTACACTCATTTTCAGTCTATTCTGAATACCTCACACCTCACAATATTATTTTTAGTCCTAAAATTTGCACCGAGGTCGCTGTGTGAGTAAGATAAGTGACCCTAGTGGCCGACACAAACACCGGGCCCATCTAGGAGTGGCACTGCAGTGTCACGCAGGATGTCCCTTCCAAAAAACCCTCCCCAAACAGCACATGACGCAAAGAAAAAAAGAGGCGCAATGAGGTAGCTGTGTGAGTAAGATTAGCGACCCTAGTGGCCGACACAAACACCGGGCCCATCTAGGAGTGGCACTGCAGTGTCACGCAGGATGGCCCTTCCAAAAAACCCTCCCCAAACAGCACATGACGCAAAGAAAAAAAGAGGCGCAATGAGGTAGCTGTGTGAGTAAGATTAGCGACCCTAGTGGCCGACACAAACACCGGGCCCATCTAGGAGTGGCACTGCAGTGTCACGCAGGATGGCCCTTCCAAAAAACCCTCCCCAAACAGCACATGACGCAAAGAAAAAAAGAGGCGCAATGAGGTAGCTGTGTGAGTAAGATTAGCGACCCTAGTGGCCGACACAAACACCGGGCCCATCTAGGAGTGGCACTGCAGTGTCACGCAGGATGTCCCTTCCAAAAAACCCTCCCCAAACAGCACATGACGCAAAGAAAAAAAGAGGCGCAATGAGGTAGCTGTGTGAGTAAGATTAGCGACCCTAGTGGCCGACACAAACACCGGGCCCATCTAGGAGTGGCACTGCAGTGTCACGCAGGATGTCCCTTCCAAAAAACCCTCCCCAAACAGCACATGACGCAAAGAAAAAAAGAGGCGCAATGAGGTAGCTGTGTGAGTAAGATTAGCGACCCTAGTGGCCGACACAAACACCGGGCCCATCTAGGAGTGGCACTGCAGTGTCACGCAGGATGTCCCTTCCAAAAAACCCTCCCCAAACAGCACATGACGCAAAGAAAAAAAGAGGCGCAATGAGGTAGCTGACTGTGTGAGTAAGATTAGCGACCCTAGTGGCCGACACAAACACCGGGCCCATCTAGGAGTGGCACTGCAGTGTCACGCAGGATGTCCCTTCCAAAAAAACCCTCCCCAATCAGCACATGATGCAAAGAAAAAGAAAAGAAAAAAGAGGTGCAAGATGGAATTGTCCTTGGGCCCTCCCACCCACCCTTATGTTGTATAAACAAAACAGGACATGCACACTTTAACCAACCCATCATTTCAGTGACAGGGTCTGCCACACGACTGTGACTGATATGACGGGTTGGTTTGGACCCCCCCCAAAAAAGAAGCAATTAATCTCTCCTTGCACAAACTGGCTCTACAGAGGCAAGATGTCCACCTCATCTTCACCCTCCGATATATCACCGTGTACATCCCCCTCCTCACAGATTATCAATTCGTCCCCACTGGAATCCACCATCTCAGCTCCCTGTGTACTTTGTGGAGGCAATTGCTGCTGGTCAATGTCTCCGCGGAGGAATTGATTATAATTCATTTTAATGAACATCATCTTCTCCACATTTTCTGGATGTAACCTCGTACGCCGATTGCTGACAAGGTGAGCGGCGGCACTAAACACTCTTTCGGAGTACACACTTGTGGGAGGGCAACTTAGGTAGAATAAAGCCAGTTTGTGCAAGGGCCTCCAAATTGCCTCTTTTTCCTGCCAGTATAAGTACGGACTGTGTGACGTGCCTACTTGGATGCGGTCACTCATATAATCCTCCACCATTCTATCAATGTTGAGAGAATCATATGCAGTGACAGTAGACGACATGTCCGTAATCGTTGTCAGGTCCTTCAGTCCGGACCAGAAGTCAGCATCAGCAGTCGCTCCAGACTGCCCTGCATCACCGCCAGCGGGTGGGCTCGGAATTCTGAGCCTTTTCCTCGCACCCCCAGTTGCGGGAGAATGTGAAGGAGGAGATGTTGACAGGTCGCGTTCCGCTTGACTTGACAATTTTGTCACCAGCAGGTCTTTCAACCCCAGCAGACCTGTGTCTGCCGGAAAGAGAGATCCAAGGTAGGCTTTAAATCTAGGATCGAGCACGGTGGCCAAAATGTAGTGCTCTGATTTCAACAGATTGACCACCCGTGAATCCTTGTTAAGCGAATTAAGGGCTGCATCCACAAGTCCCACATGCCTAGCGGAATCGCTCCCTTTTAGCTCCTTCTTCAATGCCTCCAGCTTCTTCTGCAAAAGCCTGATGAGGGGAATGACCTGACTCAGGCTGGCAGTGTCTGAACTGACTTCACGTGTGGCAAGTTCAAAGGGCATCAGAACCTTGCACAACGTTGAAATCATTCTCCACTGCACTTGAGACAGGTGCATTCCACCTACTATATCGTGCTCAATTGTATAGGCTTGAATGGCCTTTTGCTGCTCCTCCAACCTCTGAAGCATATAGAGGGTTGAATTCCACCTCGTTACCACTTCTTGCTTCAGATGATGGCAGGGCAGGTTCAGTAGTTTTTGGTGGTGCTCCAGTTTTCTGTACGTGGTGCCTGTACGCCGAAAGTGTCCCGCAATTCTTCTGGCCACCGACAGCATCTCTTGCACGCCCCTGTCGTTTTTTTAAAAATTCTGCACCACCAAATTCAAGGTATGTGCAAAACATGGGACGTGCTGGAATTGGCCCAGATTTAATGCACACACAATATTGCTGGCGTTGTCCGATGCCACAAATCCACAGGAGAGTCCAATTGGGGTAAGCCATTCCGCGATGATCTTCCTCAGTTGCCGTAAGAGGTTTTCAGCTGTGTGCGTATTCTGGAAAGCGGTGATACAAAGCGTAGCCTGCCTAGGAAAGAGTTGGCGTTTGCGAGATGCTGCTACTGGTGCCGCCGCTGCTGTTCTTGCGGCGGGAGTCCATACATCTACCCAGTGGGCTGTCACAGTCATATAGTCCTGACCCTGCCCTGCTCCACTTGTCCACATGTCCGTGGTTAAGTGGACATTGGGTACAGCTGCATTTTTTAGGACACTGGTGACTCTTTTTCTGAGGTCTGTGTACATTTTCGGTATCGCCTGCCTAGAGAAATGGAACCTAGATGGTATTTGGTACCGGGGACACAGTACCTCCAACAAGTCTCTAGTTGGCTCTGCAGTAATGATGGATACCGGAACCACGTTTCTCACCACCCAGGATGCCAAGGCCTCAGTTATCCGCTTTGCAGTAGGATGACTGCTGTGATATTTCATCTTCCTCGCAAAGGACTGTTGAACAGTCAATTGCTTACTGGAAGTAGTACAAGTGGGCTTACGACTTCCCCTCTGGGATGACCATCGACTCCCAGCGGCAACAACAGCAGCGCCAGCAGCAGTAGGCGTTACACGCAAGGATGCATCGGAGGAATCCCAGGCAGGAGAGGACTCGTCAGAATTGCCAGTGACATGGCCTGCAGGACTATTGGCATTCCTGGGGAAGGAGGAAATTGACACTGAGGGAGTTGGTGGGGTGGTTTGCGTGAGCTTGGTTACAAGAGGAAGGGATTTACTGGTCAGTGGACTGCTTCCGCTGTCACCCAAAGTTTTTGAACTTGTCACTGACTTATTATGAATGCGCTGCAGGTGACGTATAAGGGAGGATGTTCCGAGGTGGTTAACGTCCTTACCCCTACTTATTACAGCTTGACAAAGGGAACACACGGCTTGACACCTGTTGTCCGCATTTCTGGTGAAATACCTCCACACCGAAGAGCTGATTTTTTTGGTATTTTCACCTGGCATGTCAACGGCCATATTCCTCCCACGGACAACAGGTGTCTCCCCGGGTGCCTGACTTAAACAAACCACCTCACCATCAGAATCCTCCTGGTCAATTTCCTCCCCAGCGCCAGCAACACCCATATCCTCCTCATCCTGGTGTACTTCAACACTGACATCTTCAATCTGACTATCAGGAACTGGACTGCGGGTGCTCCTTCCAGCACTTGCAGGGGGCGTGCAAATGGTGGAAGGCGCATGCTCTTCACGTCCAGTGTTGGGAAGGTCAGGCATCGCAACCGACACAATTGGACTCTCCTTGTGGATTTGGGATTTCAAAGAACGCACAGTTCTTTGCGGTGCTTTGCCTTTTGCCAGCTTGAGTCTTTTCAGTTTTCTAGCGAGAGGCTGAGTGCTTCCATCCTCATGTGAAGCTGAACCACTAGCCATGAACATAGGCCAGGGCCTCAGCCGTTCCTTGCCACTCCGTGTGGTAAATGGCATATTGGCAAGTTTACGCTTCTCCTCCGACAATTTTATTTTAGGTTTTGGAGTCCTTTTTTTACTGATATTTGGTGTTTTGGTTTTGACATGCTCTGTACTATGCCATTGGGCATCGGCCTTGGCAGACGACGTTGCTGGCATTTCATCGTCTCGGCCATGACTAGTGGCAGCAGCTTCAGCACGAGGTGGAAGTGGATCTTGATCTTTCCCTAATTTTGGAACCTCAACATTTTTGTTCTCCATATTTTAATAGGCACAACTAAAAGGCACCTCAGGTAAACAATGGAGATGGATGGATTGGATACTAGTATACAATTATGGACGGGCTGCCGAGTGCCGACACAGAGGTAGCCACAGCCGTGAACTACCGCACTGTACTGTGTCTGCTGCTAATATATAGACTGGTTGATAAAGAGATAGTATACTCGTAACTAGTATGTATGTATAAAGAAAGAAAAAAAAACCACGGTTAGGTGGTATATACAATTATGGACGGGCTGCCGAGTGCCGACACAGAGGTAGCCACAGCCGTGAACTACCGCACTGTACTGTGTCTGCTGCTAATATATAGACTGGTTGATAAAGAGATAGTATACTCGTAACTAGTATGTATGTATAAAGAAAAAAAAAAAAACCACGGTTAGGTGGTATATACAATTATGGACGGGCTGCCGAGTGCCGACACAGAGGTAGCCACAGCCGCGAACTACCGCACTGTACTGTGTCTGCTGCTAATATATAGACTGGTTGATAAAGAGATAGTATACTCGTAACTAGTATGTATGTATAAAGAAAGAAAAAAAAACCACGGTTAGGTGGTATATACAATTATGGACGGGCTGCCGAGTGCCGACACAGAGGTAGCCACAGCCGTGAACTACCGCACTGTACTGTGTCTGCTGCTAATATATAGACTGGTTGATAAAGAGATAGTATACTCGTAACTAGTATGTATGTATAAAGAAAGAAAAAAAAACCACGGTTAGGTGGTATATACAATTATGGACGGGCTGCCGAGTGCCGACACAGAGGTAGCCACAGCCGTGAACTACCGCACTGTACTGTGTCTGCTGCTAATATAGACTGGTTGATAAAGAGATAGTATACTACTAATATTATATACTGGTGGTCAGGTCACTGGTCACTAGTCACACTGGCAGTGGCACTCCTGCAGCAAAAGTGTGCACTGTTTAATTTTAATATAATATTATGTACTCCTGGCTCCTGCTATAACCTATAACTGGCACTGCAGTAGTGCTCCCCAGTCTCCCCCACAATTATAAGCTGTGTGAGCTGAGCAGTCAGACAGATATATAATATATATATAGATGATGCAGCACACTGGCCTGAGCCTGAGCAGTGCACACAGATATGGTATGTGACTGACTGAGTCACTGTGTGTATCACTTTTTTCAGGCAGAGAACGGATATATTAAATAAACTGCACTGTGTGTCTGGTGGTCACTCACTATATAATATATTATGTACTCCTGGCTCCTGCTATAACCTATAACTGGCACTGCAGTAGTGCTCCCCAGTCTCCCCCACAATTATAAGCTGTGTGAGCTGAGCAGTCAGACAGATATATATAATATTATATATAGATAATAGATGATGCAGCACACTGGCCTGAGCCTGAGCAGTGCACACAGATATGGTATGTGACTGAGTCACTGTGTGCTGTGTATCGCTTTTTTCAGGCAGAGAACGGATTATAAATAAAAGTGGTGGTCACTGGTCACTATCAGCAAAACTCTGCACTGTACACTACTGAGTACTCCTAATTCTCCCCAAAATTAGTAAATCAAGTGTCTCTCTAATCTATTCTAATTCTAAACGGAGAGGACGCCAGCCACGTCCTCTCCCTATCAATCTCAATGCACGTGTGAAAATGGCGGCGACGCGGGCTCCTTATATAGAATCCGAGTCTCGCGATAGAATCCGAGCCTCGCGAGAATCCGACAGCGTCATGATGACGTTCGGGCGCGCTCGGGTTAACCGAGCAAGGCGGGAAGATCCGAGTCGCTCGGACCCGTGAAAAAAAACATGAAGTTCTGGCGGGTTCGGAGTCAGAGAAACCGAACCCGCTCATCTCTAGTCGGAATGACCCCCTATGTGCACTGCAGGTGTGGCAGATACAGGTTGAGTGTCCCTTATCCAAATGCTTGGGACCAGAAGTATTTTGGATATGGGATTTTTCCGTATTTTGGAATAATTGCATACCATAATGAGATCATGGTGATGGGACCCAAGTCTAAGCACAGAATGCATTTATGTTTCATATACACTTTATACACACAGCCTGAAGGTCATTTAATACAATATTTTTAATAACTGTGTTTTAAACAAAGTTTGTGTACATTGAGCCTTCAGAAAACAAACTATCTCACTCTCACTCAAAAAATTGCGTATTTTGGAATATTCCGTATTTTGGAATATTTGTATATGGGATACTCAACCTGTATAACATTTGCAGAGAGAGTTAGATTTGGGTGGGTTATTTTGTTTCTGTGCAGAGTAAATACTGGCTGCTTTATTTTTACACTGCAATTTAGATTTCAGTTTGAACACAGCCCACCCAAATCTAATTCTCTCTGCACATGTTATATCTGCCACACTTGCAGTGCACATAGGAGGTCATTCCGAGTTGATTGCTAGCTGTATTTGTTCGCAGCGCAGCGATCAGGCTAAAAAACGGCAGTTCTGCGCATGCACGACGTATGGGCACAACGAATTATGTAGTTTTGCACAGGGTCTAATGATGCATTTCAGTCGCACTGCTTGCCGCAGAGTGATTGACATGAAGTGGGCGTTTCTGGGTGTCAACTGACCATTTTCTGGGAGTGTGTGGAAAAACGCAGGCGTGCCAGGAAAATTGCAGGCGTGGCTGGGCGAACGCTGGGCGGGTTTGTGACATCAAATCCGGAACTGAACAGTCTGAAGTGATCGCAAACGCTGAGTAGGTTTTGAGCTACTCTGAAACTACACAAAAAATTTTTGTAGCCGCTCTGCGATACAACCGTTCACACTTCTGCTAAGCTACAATACACTCCCAGTGGGCGGCAGCATAGCGTTTGCACGGCTGCTAAAAACTGCTAGCGAGCGATCAACTCGGAATGACCCCCATGGTTTTGCCCAACTGCTAACAAATTTGCTTCTACGATCAGGTCTGAATTACCCCCACAGTCTGAGGTTGTTTTATACAGTATACAGGGAGGAGACATATAATCACAGATTAGTTATACCCAGGGCCGGTGCAAGGTCTCTCTGCACCCTAGGCAAATCTTCAGCCTAGAGCCCCCTAACATGCAATCCCCACCACCACCACCTCTCGGAGGGGAGATGCAGGTGGCCACTAGGTGGGCTGGGGTGAATTGCATCATTAAACATATACAGAGAAAATGGACAACACTCACTACATCAGCATTTGGGGTCTGTTGGGGATATTTAAATGTATGTGTATACATACAAATATACACTCATACATATATTTGTATGCTCCCTATTGTGTTCCATCCCCCCATCTGTAAGTTCATTACTGACCCCACCTCCTCCATATGTACTGTATTGTGCCCCAGTGCCCGTGTTTTCCCTATTATGCTGCTTACAAGTGCGAACCCCCCGGTGGGCTTTAAGATCTGTAATGTCTGTGGTCCTGCAGAAACCCCCATGGGTTACTTAACTAACAGTGGTTTCCTTGTTTTCCCTCGGCATTGGCAGGATACCTCTTTCAGGTGGCAGAATTACAGAGACACTGCTGGGTGAGGACATGTAGTCAGGTGCTGCTTGTTGCTGGAGACCCAGGATCCAGGGGCCCGGAGTTGGTGCATCAGGGCTATGAGAAGTGCTGTCACATGACTTGATGTTACACGTGTCAGCACTGAGAAAGCACTGAGACACTATGTGGAACAGCCTGATAGCAGTGGCTGCACCTGATAAGAGCCGCAGCAGCAGCCAGCGTAGTGTAAAAGGAGGCCGAATACAGAGATATCCTTCAGTTTTTTGCTAGATGAATTCAGTGGCGCCCTCCAGGTGCCGGTGCCCCTAGGCAGCCGCCTAAAGCTGCCTAGTGGTAGAGCCGGCCCTGGTTATACCACTGAATTGAACCAGCAGCCATCTCTAACTGGTTAGTTTACTACATTGGTCCATAATATTTGGCTCACATTCATGAACAGCCAGTAAGAACAGTTCTAATGGCAATTTGGCCACCAAAGTTTGACCAGATCTAGGCTGGGTTGTTACACCTAAACACACCTGACACATTACACTGTACAATGGGGGTTATTCAGAGATGAACGCAGATGGCTGCATACGCAACCAGATCAGCGTTCATCTCTGCACATTCTGGGGGCCACCCAGCATGTGTAAGGCCACCTCCCGATGGGTCCGCAATCTAATTGCGAATGCATCGATTCTAAGGTTGACCCTTGGCAGCGCAGCCTGGCTGCGCTGTCAAGTGGTCAGCAGCCATTTTTTTATCGGAGCGGCTGCACGTGACTCACGCAGGAGCCCCGACAAATGGTCCCGGCCACCCCTGTTTGCCCCACGCCCAATGCTGTGTCAACGCCCCAAAAACACTCACAGCTGTCCATCACATTGCGGTCGAATCCATGAGGAATGCGACCGCAATGTGTGTCCGCGCAGCCGCTATCGGCAAACTGCGCTGCGCGCCGTATTAATGGCGGGGTCTGAATGACCCCCAATGTACAATTTACAAACTATGGGCCTAATTCAGATCTGATCGCAGCAGCAAATTTGTTAGCTAATGTGCAAAACCATGTGCACTGCAGGTGGGGCAGATATAACATGACTCAAAAGTTATTTTTGAAACTTTAGTGATGTAATTGCAGTAACATGAATGAAACCCAACAAAAAAAAAAAAAGAAAATAAGATTCATATTATAGTGGAATAAACACTGTTTATTTTTATGAATTATTAATGTTCTGAAAATCATTGCTCTATGAATCAGACCCACAGTCAGGGTCGGATTAACAATAGGGCTTATGGTGCTGCAGCTCCAGGCTCATACTCCAGAATAGGCCCACATCATCTGCAGATGTCTTTGCTGCTGTAGATAGGATTTTTCCCCCCCTGCTACTGCAGCCTGCAGCGTCCCAGGCCTCGCCCCCTCCGGCATGAACTACATCCCCAGTCTCCCATTCTTCGCCCCACCAGACCATTTTTTTATGTTTTCTGAACATGCTCGTAGCCACGCCCACTCTCAACATTATTCCACGCCCCCTGCAACATTATTTATGCCCACAATTTGCTAGCATGTTAAGAGGCAGAGGCAAACGCAGGATCTAGTCAGCGGGGTTTCCGTGTGTATGTGTGAGTATTAGTGATGAGCGGGTTCGGTTTCTCGGAAACCGAACCCCCCCGAACTTCACCCTTTTTACACGGGTCCGAGCCATACTCGGATTCTCCCGTATGGCTCGGTTAACCCGAGCGCGCCCGAACGTCATCATCCCGCTGTCGGATTCTCGCGAGATTCGGATTCTATATAAGCAGCCGCGCGTCGCCGCCATTTTCACTCGTGCATTGGAAATGTTAGGGAGAGGACGTGGCTGGCGTCCTCTCCGTTATTGTTGAACTTGATTGTGCATTATTGCTTAATTGTGGGGAGGGCTGGGGAGCAGCTGTATAATATAGGAGGAGTACAGTGCAGAGTTTTGCTGATCAGTGACCACCAGTTATCCGTTCTCTGCCTGAAAAAAACGCTCCATATCTGTGCTCAGTGTGCTGCATATATCTGTGCTCACACTGCTTAATTGTGGGGACTGGGGAGCAGCTGTATTATATAGCAGGAGTACAGTGCAGAGTTTTGCTGACAGTGACCACCAGTATACGTTGTCTGCCTGAAAAACACTCCATATCTGTGCTCAGTGTGCTGCTTTTATTGTGGGGACTGGGGACCACCAGTATAATATTATATAGGAGGAGTACAGTGCAGAGTTTTGCTGACCAGTGACCACCAGTATATAATATATAGCATTACGGTACAGTAGGCCACTGCTGTACCTACCTCTGTGTTGTCATTAAGTATACTATCCATCTACATTCTATACCTGTGGTGCATTTCAGTTGTGCAGTTTGCTGACACAGTGACCACCAGTATATATAGCAGTACGGTATGGAAGGCCACTACTGTACCTACCTCTGTGTCGTCATTAAGTATACTTTCCATCTACATTCTATACCTGTGGTGCATTTTAGTTTTGCAGTTTGCTGACACAGTGACCACCAGTATACTATATATAGCAGTACGGTACGGAAGGCCACTGCTGTACCTACCTCTGTGTCGTCATTAAGTATACTATCCATCTACATTCTATACCTGTGGTGCATTTTAGTTTTGCAGTTTGCTGACACAGTGACCAACAGTATACTATATATAGCAGTACGGTACGGAAGGCCACTGCTGTACCTACCTCTGTGTCGTCATTAAGTATACTATCCATCTACATTCTATACCTGTGGTGCATTTTAGTTTTGCAGTTTGCTGACACAGTGACCACCAGTATACTATATATAGCAGTACGGTACGGAAAGGCCACTGCTGTACCTACCTCTGTGTCGTCATTAAGTATACTATCCATCTACATTCTATACCTGTGGTGCATTTTAGTTTTGCAGTTTGCTGATACAGTGACCACCAGTATACTATATATAGCAGTACGGTACGGAAGGCCACTGCTGTACCTACCTCTGTGTCGTCATTAAGTATACTATCCATCTACATTCTATACCTGTGGTGCATTTTAGTTTTGCAGTTTGCTGACACAGTGACCACCAGTATACTATTTATAGCAGTACGGTACGGAAGGCCACTGCTGTACCTACCTCTGTGTCGTCATTAAGTATACTATCCATCTAGATTCTATACCTGTGGTGCATTTCAGTTGTGCAGTTTGCTGACACAGTGACCACCAGTATATATAGCATTACGGTACAGTAGGCCACTGCTGTACCTACCTCTGTGTCGTCATTAAGTATACTATCCATCTAGATTCTATACCTGTGGTGCATTTCAGTTGTGCAGTTTGCTGACACAGTGACCACCAGTATATATAGCAGTACGGTACGGAAGGCCACTGCTGTACCTACCTCTGTGTCGTCATTAAGTATACTATCCATCTACATTCTATACCTGTGGTGCATTTAGTTTTGCAGTTTGCTGACACAGTGACCACCAGTATACTATATATAGCAGTACGGTACGGAAGGCCACTGCTGTACCTACCTCTGTGTCGTCATTAAGTATACTATCCATCTACATTCTATACCTGTGGTGCATTTTAGTTTTGCAGTTTGCTGACACAGTGACCACCAGTATACTATATATAGCAGTACGGTACGGAAGGCCACTGCTGTACCTACCTCTGTGTCGTCATTAAGTATACTATCCATCTACATTCTATACCTGTGGTGCATTTTAGTTTTGCAGTTTGCTGACACAGTGACCACCAGTATAATATATATAGCAGTACGGTACGGAAGGCCACTGCTGTACCTACCTCTGTGTCGTCATTAAGTATACTTTCCATCTACATTCTATACCTGTGGTGCATTTTAGTTTTGCAGTTTGCTGACACAGTGACCACCAGTATACTATATATAGCAGTACGGTACGGAAGGCCACTGCTGTACCTACCTCTGTGTCATCATTAAGTATACTATCCATCTACATTCTATACCTGTGGTGCATTTTAGTTTTGCAGTTTGCTGACACAGTGACCACCAGTAAACTATATATAGCAGTACGGTACGGAAGGCCACTGCTGTACCTACCTCTGTGTCGTCATTAAGTATACTATCCATCTACATTCTATACCTGTGGTGCATTTTAGTTTTGCAGTTTGCTGACACAGTGACCACCAGTATACTATATATAGCAGTACGGTACGGAAGGCCACTGCTGTACCTACCTCTGTGTCGTCATTAAGTATACTATCCATCTACATTCTATACCTGTGGTGCATTTTAGTTTTGCAGTTTGCTGACACAGTGACCACCAGTATACTATATATAGCAGTACGGTACGGAAGGCCACTGCTGTACCTACCTCTGTGTCGTCATTAAGTATACTATCCATCTACATTCTATACCTGTGGTGCATTTTAGTTTTGCAGTTTGCTGACACAGTGACCACCAGTATACTATATATAGCAGTACGGTACGGAAGGCCACTGCTGTACCTACCTCTGTGTCGTCATTAAGTATACTATCCATCTACATTCTATACCTGTGGTGCATTTTAGTTTTGCAGTTTGCTGACACAGTGACCACCAGTATACTATTTATAGCAGTACGGTACGGAAGGCCACTGCTGTACCTACCTCTGTGTCGTCATTAAGTATACTATCCATCTAGATTCTATACCTGTGGTGCATTTCAGTTGTGCAGTTTGCTGACACAGTAACCACCAGTATATATAGCATTACGGTACAGTAGGCCACTGCTGTACCTACCTCTGTGTCGTCATTAAGTATACTATCCATCTAGATTCTATACCTGTGGTGCATTTCAGTTGTGCAGTTTGCTGACACAGTGACCACCAGTATATATAGCAGTACGGTATGGAAGGCCACTGCTGTACCTACCTCTGTGTCGTCATTAAGTATACTATCCATCTAGATTCTATACCAGTGGTGCATTTTAGTTGTGCAGTTTGCTGACACAGTGACCACCAGTATATATAGCAGTATAGTACGGAAGGCCACTGCTCTACCTACCTCTGTGTCGTCAAGTATACTATCCATCCATACCTGTGGTGCATTTCAGTTGTGCGCAGTATATATAGTAGTAGGCCATTGCTATTGATATTGGCATATAATTCCACACATTAAAAAATGGAGAACAAAAATGTGGAGGTTAAAATAGGGAAAGATCAAGATCCACTTCCACCTCGTGCTGAAGCTGCTGCCACTAGTCATGGCCGAGACGATGAAATGCCATCAACGTCGTCTGCCAAGGCCGATGCCCAATGTCATAGTAGAGAGCATGTAAAATCCAAAAAACAAAAGTTCAGTAAAATGACCCAAAAATCAAAATTGAAAGCATCTAATGAGAAGCGTAAACTTGCCAATATGCCATTTACGACACGGAGTGGCAAGGAACGGCTGAGGCCCTGGCCTATGTTCATGGCTAGTGGTTCAGATTCACATGAGGATGGAAGCACTCATCCTCTCGCTAGAAAAATGAAAAGACTTAAGCTGGCAAAAGCACAGCAAAGAACTGTGCGTTCTTCTAAATCACAAATCCCCAAGGAGAGTCCAATTGTGTCAGTTGCGATGCCTGACCTTCCCAACACTGGACGGGAAGAGCTTGCGCCTTCCACCATTTGCATGCCCCCTGCAAGTGCTGGAAGGAGCAACCGCAGTCCAGTTCCTGATAGTCAAATTGAAGATGTCACTGTTGAAGTACACCAGGATGAGGATATGGGTGTTGCTGGCGCTGGGGAGGAAATTGACAAGGAGGATTCTGATGGTGAGGTGGTTTGTTTAAGTCAGGCACCCGGGGAGACACCTGTTGTCCGTGGGACGAATATGGCCATTGACATGCCTGGTCAAAATACAAAAAAAATCAGCTCTTCGGTGTGGAATTATTTCAACACAAATGCGGACAACAGGTGTCAAGCCGTGTGTTGCCTTTGTCAAGCTGTAATAAGTAGGGGTAAAGACGTTAACCACCTCGGAACATCCTCCCTTATACGTCACCTGTAGCGCATTCATCATAAGTCAGTGACAAGTTCAAAAACTTTGGGTGACAGCGGAAGCAGTCCACTGACCACTAAATCCCTTCCTCTTGTAACCAAGCTCCTGCAAACCACACCACCAACTCCCTCAGTGTCAATTTCCTCCTTACCCAGGAAAGCCAATAGTCCTGCAGGCCATGTCACTGGCAAGTCTGACGAGTCCTCTCCTGCCTGGGATTCCTCCGATGCATCCTTGAGTGTAACGCCTACTGCTGCTGGCGCTGCTGTTGTAGCTGCTGGGAGTCGATCGTCATCCCAGAGGGGAAGTCGGAAGACCACTTGTACTACTTCCAGTAAGAAATTGACTGTCCAACAGTCCTTTGCGAGGAAGATGAAATATCACAGCAGTCATCCTGCTGCAAAGCAGATAACTCAGGCCTTGGCAGCCTGGGCGGTGAGAAACGTGGTTCCGGTATCCACCGTTAATTCAGAGGCAACTAGAGACTTGATTGATGTACTGTGTCCCCGGTACCAAATACCATCTAGGTTCCATTTCTCTAGGCAGGCGATACCGAAAATGTACACAGACCTCAGAAAAAGAGTCACCAGTGTCCTAAAAAATGCAATTGTACCCAATGTCCACTTAACCACGGACATGTGGACAAGTGGAGCAGGGCAGACTCAGGACTATATGACTGTGACAGCCCACTGGGTAGATGTATTGCCAGCAAGAACAGCAGCGGCGGCACCAGTAGCAGCATCTCGCAAACGCCAACTCGTTCCTAGGCAGGCTACGCTTTGTATCACCGCTTTCCAGAAGAGGCACACAGCTGACAACCTCTTACGAAAACTGAGGAAGATCATCGCAGAAGGGCTTACCCCAATTGGACTCTCCTGGGGATTTGTGACATCGGACAACGTCAGCAATATTGTGCGTGCATTACATCTGGGCAAATTCCAGCACGCCCTATGTTTTGCACATACATTGAATTTGGTGGTGCAGAATTATTTAAAAAACGACAGGGGCGTGCAAGAGATGCTGTCGGTGGCCCGAAGAATTGTGGGCCACTTTCGGCATTCAGCCACCGCGTACATAAGACTGGAGCACCACCAAACAGTCCTGAACCTGCCCTGCCATCATCTGAAGCAAGAGGTGGTAACGAGGTGGAATTCAACCCTCTATATGCTTCAGAGGATGGAGGAGCAGCAAAAGGCCATTCAAGCCTATACATCTGGCCACGATATAGGCAAAGGAGGGGGAATGCACCTGACTCAAGCGCAGTGGAGAATGATTTCAACGTTGTGCAAGGTTCTGCAACCCTTTGAACTTGCCACACGTGAAGTCAGTTTAGACACTGCCAGCCTGAGTCAGGTCATTCCCCTCATCAGGCTTTTGCAGAAGAAGCTGGAGACATTGAAGGAGGAGCTAAAACAGAGCGATTCCGCTAGGCATGTGGAACTTGTGGATGGAGCCCTTAATTCGCTTAACCAGGATTCACGGGTGGTCAATCTGTTGAAATCAGAGCACTACATTTTGGCCACCGTGCTCGATCCTAGATTTAAAACCTACGTTGTATCTCTCTTTCCGGCAGACACAAGTCTGCAGAGGTTCAAAGACCTGCTAGTGAGAAAATTGTCAAGTCAAGCGGAACGTGACCCGTCAACATCTCCTCCTTCACATTCTCCCGCAACTGGGGGTGCGAGGAAAAGGCTAAGAATTCCGAGCCTACCCGCTGGCGGTGATGCAGGGCAGTCTGGAGCGAGTGCTGACATCTGGTCCGGACTGAAGGACCTGCCAACGATTACTGACATGTCTACTGTTACTTCATATGATTCTCTCACCATTGAAAGAATGGTGGAGGATTATATGAGTGACCGCATCCAAGTAGGCACGTCAGACAGTCCGTACGTATACTGGCAGGAAAAAGAGGCAATTTGGAGGCCCTTGCACAAACTGGCTTTATTCTACCTAAGTTGCCATCCCTCCAGTGTGTACTCTGAAAGAGTGTTTAGTGCAGCCGCTCACCTTGTCAGCAATTGGCGTACGAGGTTACTTCCAGAAAATGTGGAGAAGATAATGTTCATCAAAGTTAATTATAATCAATTCCTCCGTGGAGACATTCACCAGCAGCAATTGCCTCCAGAAAGTACACAGGGACCTGAGATGGTGGCTTCCAGTGGGGACAAATTAATAATCTGTGAGGAGGGGGATGTACACAGTGAAAGGGGTGAGGAATCGGAGGATGATGATGAGGTGGACATCTTGCCTCTGTAGAGCCAGTTTGTGCAAGGAGAGATTGATTGCTTCTTTTTTTGGTGGGGGCCCAAACCAACCAGTCATTTCAGTCACAGTCGTGTGGCAGACCCTGTCGCTGAAATGATGGGTTCGTTAAAGTGTGCATGTCCTGTTTATACAACATAAGGGTGGGTGGGAGGGCCCAAGGACAATTCCATCTTGCACCTCTTTTTTTTTTTTTTTTTTCTTTGCATCATGTGCTGTTTGGGGACAATTTTTTTGAAGTGCCATCCTGCCTGACACTGCAGTGCCACCCCTAGATGGGCCAGGTGTTTGTGTCGGCCACTTGTGTCGCTTAGCTTAGTCACACAGCGACCTTGGTGCGCCTCTTTTTTTCTTTGCATCATGTGCTGTTTGGGGACAATTTTTTTGAAGTGCCATCCTGCCTGACACTGCAGTGCCACTCCTAAATGGGCCAGGTGTTTGTGTCGGCCACTTGTGTCGCTTAGCTTAGTCACACAGCGACCTTGGTGCGCCTCTTTTTTTCTTTGCATCATGTGCTGTTTGGGGACTATTTTTTTGAAGTGCCATCCTGCCTGACACTGCAGTGCCACTCCTAGATGGGCCAGGTGTTTGTGTCGGCCACTTGTGTCGCTTAGCTTAGACATCCAGCGACCTCGGTTCAAATTTTAGGACTAAAAATAATATTGTGAGGTGTGAGGTGTTCAGAATAGACTGGAAATGAGTGGAAATTATGGTTATTGAGGTTAATAATACTATGGGATCAAAATGACCCCCAAATTCTATGATTTAAGCTGTTTTTTAGGTTTTTTTGTAAAAAACACCCGAATCCAAAACACACCCGAATCCGACAAAAAATTTCGGTGAGGTTTTGCCAAAAGGCGTCCGAATCCAAAACACGGCCGCGGAACCAAAACCAAAACACAAAACCCGAAAAATGTCCGGTGCACATCACTAGTGAGTATATGAGTATATATATATATATATATATAGTTCCAGTATGACCGGCACTCCAAACAGCTTATTTAAATACCTGGGTGCCCTCCCACGGTCCAAGCAGAGCAGATACAAAGAGCAAATTCAGGCGGCACTCCACGGATTTTCAAGACAAAATGAGACAGCTACACAGGCTTGATTGTCAACGTTTCAGGTGCTGTTTAATCACACCTTTCGTCAGGATATATATATATATATATATATATATATATATATTAGTGATGAGCGGGTTCGGTTTCTCGGAAACCGAAACCCCCCGAACTTCACCCTTTTTACACGGGTCCGAGCCATACTCGGATTCTCCCGTATGGCTCGGTTAACCCGAGCGCGCCCGAACGTCATCATCCCGCTGTCGGATTCTCGCGAGATTCGGATTCTATTTAAGCAGCCGCGCGTCGCCGCCATTTTCACTCGTGCATTGGAAATGTTAGGGAGAGGACGTGGCTGGCGTCCTCTCCGTTATTGTTGAACTTGATTGTGCATTATTGCTTAATTGTGGGGAGGGCTGGGGAGCAGCTGTATAATATAGGAGGAGTACAGTGCAGAGTTTTGCTGATCAGTGACCACCAGTTATCCGTTCTCTGCCTGAAAAAAACGCTCCATATCTGTGCTCAGTGTGCTGCATATATCTGTGCTCACACTGCTTAATTGTGGGGACTGGGGAGCAGCTGTATTATATAGCAGGAGTACAGTGCAGAGTTTTGCTGACAGTGACCACCAGTATACGTTGTCTGCCTGAAAAACACTCCATATCTGTGCTCAGTGTGCTGCTTTATTGTGGGGACTGGGGACCACCAGTATAATAATATATAGGAGGAGTACAGTGCAGAGTTTTGCTGACCAGTGACCACCAGTATATAATATATAGCATTACGGTACAGTAGGCCACTGCTGTACCTACCTCTGTGTCGTCATTAAGTATACTATCCATCTAGATTCTATACCTGTGGTGCATTTCAGTTGTGCAGTTTGCTGACACAGTGACCACCAGTATATATAGCAGTACGGTACAGAAGGCCACTGCTGTACCTACCTCTGTGTCGTCATTAAGTATACTATCAATCTACATTCTATACCTGGTGCATTTTAGCTTTGCAGTTTGCTGACACAGTGACCACCAGTATACTATATATAGCAGTACGGTACGGAAGGCCACTGCTGTACCTACCTCTGTGTCGTCATTAAGTATACTATCCATCTACATTCTATACCTGTGGTGCATTTTAGTTTTGCAGTTTGCGGACACAGTGACCACCAGTAAACTATATATAGCAGTACGGTACGGAAGGCCACTGCTGTACCTACCTCTGTGTCGTCATTAAGTATACTATCCATCTACATTATATACCTGTGGTGCATTTTAGTTTTGCAGTTTGCTGACACAGTGACCACCAGTATACTATATATAGCAGTACGGTACGGAAGGCCACTGCTGTACCAACCTCTGTGTCGTCATTAAGTATACTATCCATCTACATTCTATACCTGTGGTGCATTTTAGTTTTGCAGTTTGCTGACACAGTGACCACCAGTATACTATTTATAGCAGTACGGTACGGAAGGCCACTGCTGTACCTACCTCTGTGTCGTCATTAAGTATACTATCCATCTAGATTCTATACCTGTGGTGCATTTTAGTTTTGCAGTTTGCTGACACAGTGACCACCAGTATATATAGCAGTACGGTACGGAAGGCCACTGCTCTACCTACCTCTGTGTCGTCAAGTATACTATCCATCCATACCTGTGGTGCATTTCAGGTGTGCGCAATATATATAGTAGTAGGCCATTGCTATTGATACTGGCATATAATTCCACACATAAAAAAATGGAGAACAAAAATGTGGAGGTTAAAATAGGGAAAGATCAAGATCCACTTCCACCTCCTGCTGAAGCTGCTGCCACTAGTCATGGCCGAGACGATGAAATGCCATCAACGTCGTCTGCCAAAGCCGATGCCCAATGTCATAGTAGAGAGCATGTAAAATCCAAAAAACAAAAGTTCAGTAAAATGACCCAAAAATCAAAATTGAAAGCATCTGATGAGAAGCGTAAACTTGCCAATATGCCATTTACGACACGGAGTGGCAAGGAACGGCTGAGGCCCTGGCCTATGTTCATGGCTAGTGGTTCAGATTCACATGAGGATGGAAGCACTCATCCTCTCGCTAGAAAAATGAAAAGACTTAAGCTGGCAAAAGCACAGCAAAGAACTGTGCATTCTTCTAAATCACAAATCCCCAAGGAGAGTCCAATTGTGTCGGTTGCGATGCCTGACCTTCCCAACACTGGACGGGAAGAGCTTGCGCCTTCCACCATTTGCACGCCCCCTGCAAGTGCTGGAAGGAGCACCCGCAGTCCAGTTCCTGATAGTCAAATTGAAGATGTCACTGTTGAAGTACACCAGGATGAGGATATGGGTGTTGCTGGCGCTGGGGAGGAAATTAACAAGGAGGATTCTGATGGTGAGGTGGTTTGTTTAAGTCAGGCACCCGGGGAGACACCTGTTGTCCGTGGGACGAATATGGCCATTGACATGCCTGGTCAAAATACAAAAAAAATCAGCTCTTCGGTGTGGAATTATTTCAACACAAATGCGGACAACAGGTGTCAAGCCGTGTGTTGCCTTTGTCAAGCTGTAATAAGTAGGGGTAAGGACGTTAACCACCTCGGAACATCCTCCCTTATACGTCACCTGCAGCGCATTCATCATAAGTTAGTGACAAGTTCAAAAACTTTGGGTGACAGCAGAAGCAGTCCACTGACCACTAAATCCCTTCCTCTTGTAACCAAGCTCCTGCAAACCACACCACCAACTCCCTCAGTGTCAATTTCCTCCTTACCCAGGAAAGCCAATAGTCCTGCAGGCCATGTCACTGGCAAGTCTGACGAGTCCTCTCCTGCCTGGGATTCCTCCGATGCATCCTTGAGTGTAACGCCTACTGCTGCTGGCGCTGCTGTTGTAGCTGCTGGGAGTCGATCGTCATCCCAGAGGGGTAGTCGGAAGACCACTTGTACTACTTCCAGTAAGCAATTGACTGTCCAACAGTCCTTTGCGAGGAAGATGAAATATCACAGCAGTCATCCTGCTGCAAAGCAGATAACTCAGGCCTTGGCAGCCACCGTTAATTCAGAGGCAACTAGAGACTTGATTGAGGTACTGTGTCCCCGGTACCAAATACCATCTAGGTTCCATTTCTCTAGGCAGGCGATACCGAAAATGTACACAGACCTCAGAAAAAGAGTCGCCAGTGTCCTAAAAAATGCAGTTGTACCCAATGTCCACGGACATGTGGACAAGTGGAGCAGGGCAGACTCAGAACTATATGACTGTGACAGCCCACTGGGTAGATGTATTGCCTCCCGCAGCAAGAACAGCAGCGGCGGCACCAGTAGCAGCATCTCGCAAGCGCCAACTCGTTCCTAGGCAGGCTACGCTTTGTATCACCGCTTTCCAGAAGAGGCACACAGCTGACAACCTCTTACGGAAACTGAGGAAGATCATCGCAGAATGGCTTACCCCAATTGGACTCTCCTGGGGATTTGTGACATCGGACAACGCCAGCAATATTGTGCGTGCATTACATCTGGGCAAATTCCAGCACGTCCCATGTTTTGCACATACATTGAATTTGGTGGTGCAGAATTATTTAAAAAACGACAGGGGCGTGCAAGAGATGCTGTCGGTGGCCCGAAGAATTGCGGGCCACTTCCGGCATTCAGCCACCGCGTACAGAAGACTGGAGCACCACCAAACAGTCCTGAACCTGCCCTGCCATCATCTGAAG